>NC_053024.1:27846984-28146959 GCF_003073215.2 Triticum urartu
CATAAACGGTTCAGATCTGAAATCATGGCACTCGGGCCCAAAGTGACAAGCATTAAGCATGGCAAAGTCATAGCAACATCAATCTAAGAACATAGTGGATACTAGGGATCAGGCCCTATCAAAACTAACTCGATTACATGATGAATCTCATCCAACTCCTCACCGACCAGCGAGCCTACAAAGGAATTACGCACTTCCGGTGGGGAGCATAATGGGATTGGCGATGGAGATGGGTTGGTGATGACGAAGAACGAAGATCCCTCTGTCTGGAGCCCCAAACGGACTCCAGATCTGCCCTCCCAAGGAAGAACAGGGCCTGGCGGCGGCTCCGTCTCGTGGACCGTGATAATTCTTTCTCCCTGATTTTTTTGGAATAATGTGATTTATAGTATCAAGGGGCATCAGCGGGGCCACCAGGTGGGTACAACCCACCTGGGCGCGCCAGGAGAGGGGGTGCGCCCTGGTGGGTTGTGCCCACCCAGGAGCCCCTCTCTGGTGGGTCTTGCCTCCAGAAATTCTTATTATTGGTATAGAAAATCCTCGCAAAGTTTCATTCCATTCCGAGAACTTTTATTTCTGCACAAAAACAACACCATGGTAGTTCTGCTGAAAACATCGTCAATCCGGGATTAGTTTCTTCCAAATCTTGCAAATTAGAGTGCAAAACAAGAGGAAAAGCGTGAGAAAAAGTAGATACGTTGGAGATGTATCAGAAAGTAATTACATCTCCAACCGACCCCTTTCTTAATGATCTTATCTACAGTAGGATGTAGATCCTCTTTTCTAGGTTTGCTATAGTGGAGAGTAGCCCCTAAATATTTAATGGGGAAATCTCCAAGCTTACAACCAAGGACCTGAGCAAATATATTAGCTTCGTCTCGGTCAATGTTAATAGGGACCAGATCACATTTATGAAACTTCATCCTCATCCCAGCTAATTGTTCAAAACAAGACAGTAACCACTTAAGGTTTTTAGCATAAGATAAATTTTTACTCAAAAAGAGCAAGGTATCATCAGCATATTGCATACTGATGATACCTGCAGGATTTGAGATGGGAAAAAGGCCTTCCAACTTGTTATTTGTCGAGTCATTAACCAAAATTCTAGTAAAAACATCAGCAACTGGATTGAAAAGGAGAGGGGAGAACGGGTCTCCTTGCAAAGAAGTCACTGTTTTTGTCATTAACTCTGACACCAACAGAGCCCTTAAAGATGAGAGATTCTAATTTACTCATCCACTTATTACTAAAGCCTCTCCTCCTCATCATGTCTATTATGAATTCTCAATTGATCATGTCATAGGCTTTTTCATAATCTAGTTTAAACACAAAACCAGACTGTTTGCTAGAGTGTACAGAATGAATAATTTCATGAGCTGTAATAATACTCTCAGCAATAAATCTTCCCTTAATGAAAGCTGTCTGGTTTAGTGCTATCAGATCACTACAAATAGGGCCAAATTTAGTAGTGGCACACTTTGCAAAGATTTTAAAACTACAATTAATCATGGCAAGAGGTCTAAATTTCTCCATTCTTATAGCCTCAATCTCCTTAGGGCTAGAGTTAGCAGGGAGAAGTTAAGCCTATACAGGTCTAATTATCCTTTCTCCCAATCCCTGAATAAAGCAAACATGTTACCTTTAATAAGGTCCAGAATTGCTGATAAAATAAAAAGGAAAGCCATCAGGGCCAGGCGCTCCTTTAGCATAAGAGCTGAATACATCATCCTTTATTTCCTTCTCAGTAAAAGCAGCATCTAAAATGTTGTTATGAGCTTCAGAGACTAATTCTTATTCACTCCAAAAGTCATCTTTTAGAGTGATATCAATTTTATCTATGAAGCCAAACAACTTTTTATAATAATTAACATCAGTCTTCATGCTACCTTCAGGGTTAGTAATAGTATCTTCATCATTTTCCAGCATGAGGATCTGCTTCTTCCTTCTTTTTTTTGGCTTGCCACAGCTTTGAAATATCTAGTATTAAGGTCACCTTCTTGAATCTCCCTCTCCCTAGACCTTTGCCTAGCTTTGATCTCTTCTTTCTTCCAGATATCATTCAGCTCACCAGCAATAGTTTTCATTCTCTTCTTAGTATTAGGTGAGGGAGGGTGAGACTAAGAAAAAATGACTAGGCGGTTGTATTCAGCTATCAAGGCCTGTTTGTGCCCGTTTTGATCAGCCTCATAATTAGCACACCAACCTTTAATAGCTTTCGTAGTATTTCTAATATTGAACTGCCAAATATCAATAGCTTTAGTTAAGCCACATTTAGTATTCCAGGCTTTATAGACTATCTCCCTGAAGCCTTCTACTTCAAGAAACCATTTCTCAAATCTAAAAACCTTCTCTTTAGAAATGGAGAAAGCACAAGTATTCAACACCAAAGGGGTGTGATCACTCCTTACCCTAGGTAGAGCTCTTAGATGAACATTAGGAAAAGAGGCTGCCCAGTTAGTGGACACAAATACCCTATCTATAGTGGCCATCACCAAGGAATCTTGGTTATTGCCCATGGTGTAATTTCTGCCATTAATTTTCAGCTCTAGGAGACCAAATTTGTTGATCCAGTCATTAAACAGATCTGCCCAATGCTGATTAATCAGACCAGTGTTTTTCTCACTCGCCTCTCTAACAAAATTGAAATCACCACCTACCGGTGTTGGACCAGTCCAGCCAGTAAGCAAGTTGTGCAACTCATTAATAAAGTACAGTTTATATTGATCATAAGCAGGACCATAAATGGAGACCAGTCTCCAAGAGATCCATCTTGTTTTTTTAGCAAACAAGAGACACTGTAAGTGTGTATGTCACAACAAACAATATCAAAAAGATCTCCCATAATCCCTACCAGAATGCCTCCAGTAGTGTTATTAGCCGGGAGCCATTTCCAAGTGAAGCATGATCTAACATCAAAGACTTCCAACTGAAGAGGGGTGAAGTCTTCTTTCTTAGATTCTGAAATACTAATAAAATCAGGTTTATGAGCTATAATAAGCTCCTGCATTTGATGGGCCCATTCAAGCCTCTAATGTTCCAAAATAGACCGATCATTTAACAATAAAATCAAGTTTTCGTCTACTCCTACTATAATTAGAAAATTTGACCTCAATCCATGGGGAATCTGGCTCTGGGTCCACATTCATATGTGGGTCATCACCAAATTCAACTTGAGCCCTTGGACTTGTGGTAAAAATATTAAATTCTTCACCAGAAATATCTATATAGGCTGGAAGAAAAACTTCAGGGTTTCTTGATTAAATTTGTCAAGTCTCTGAAGTTCAATGTTCTTAATCACAACAATAATCTTATTAATATTGCACCCACTACAACTCAAGTTAATACCCGAGCAATCAGTAGTGGAGATAAGCACATCATCATCCAGACAAGCAAAAGAATTTTCAATGCCTTTTTACCTTTTTTGGCAGCTCCTGGTCTTTGATTTGTTTCAATTGTTGAGCTTTCTGGAGAGTAGGTCTCCCATCCTTCTTATTTCTAGTGCTGGCCCTAGTAGCAACCACAGGGCCCCACTTTTTGTTTTTGTCAGCCATGCTTTGAGGAAGGGCATGAGATTGGGTAATAACAACCTCAAATTTCTCGAGAAGGGGACCTCCCATGTTTTCTATTGGCTTCTTTTTGACAACCTTCAGATAGCTTTTGGTCATCGGGGCCCCTTGAACTTTAGAGAAGACAAAAGCTTCAATATTGCTCTCAGGGACAGGGTGCAACATTTTTGCATAGACTTTGTACCTCTGGAACCAGACCAGCAGCAGCCTCCTTATTGTTGTTGGTGTTACTAGTCCCAGTGTCCATATCCTCTCCCAACAGGTCATCATTGCTGGAATCAAAATCTTCCTCTTCTTGTTTCTTTTTGTTAGCATCATCATCAGAACCATCAGGTCCAGATGGCTTGTCTGAGGTGGTCCCAATATCAGCATCTCTCTCCAAAGTAAATTTCAGCAAATACAGTTCATGATTGATCTCTACAATTCTATTTCTAGGGATCTTGCCGGGGTCTCTAACAACTACCAGGACCCTGACTTTCTCATAAAAACTTCTGAAAATGGTGTGCCAACCAATATTGACAAGCACACTAAGGGTTGTTCCCACTTGAGCAATAGAAGACCAAGAGAGCCATTTTGATGGAAGCCCCTCAATGACAATCCAAGTTTCTATCAGGCTGTCATAGATAGGGTGTTCTCCATTCCAATCAGCAAATGAGATTGTCACTCCTTCCTTCTTTAGATTAATTGAGGGGTATTCCACCAAGTCCTTTATCTTTTTGTTAGGAGGGAATCTGAAAATGTAATTGTTTTTGTCATAAGGTCTGATCTGCCAAGGCCAGTTAGTCTTCCACGTATCAGAGAAGTGTTGTCCTAGCTCCTTACCAGAGATTTCACCCTTTTCAACAAGATCTAGTCCCACATTGCCAAAATTAAGCGACTCACAGTCCTCTATACCACTAGTTTCAATGTGAAAAAACCCAAGTCCAGTATTTAAACTCCCTCAATACATAGCTGTAGGATAAGCTTTGTACCAGGTGGGGAAAGCATCCATATGGTGTCCAGGGGTCTTGCACATGAAACAAATCTTAGGAATGGATCACATGCCCACAAAATGACGAGGAAGGCCACAGTTATAGCAGATAGCTCCAATGTTTTTGGGTCCATAGTGAAATGAGGATCATCTTCATGCATAGAGGCACTCTGAGCTTGAGCAACAACACTCTGATTTTTATTTTTCTTCTTCTTGCTCTTGTTGTGACCAGCCTGAGTTTGATCACTCCCCCCCACTGATGAAGTTCCACCACTGTATTGAACTGTCTGCACTAACTGCATATTCTGACTTGCTGAATTGAATTGTTGTTGGAACCTTGGGGTAGTTCACATGTACTGATACTGGAAATTGGGGTGCTGGGGCCATTGTGGCATCTGCTGCATATGAGGGTTCCACCCACCTTGATATCCATAAATGGGGTTTGGCTGCATCATAGCAGGAGCAGCTCCCACCGAAAACAATGGGGGTTTTGCAAAAATATACATAGGAGGGGGTTGAGGTTGAGGAGCCTATGGAGCCTGTGGAACCTGGGGAGGGGGCAGAGCAGTCGCTGCTTGACGACCATTTGCAGTGGGAGCAGGGGAACGACCTGGGTTACGCCCTCTGCTACCACTATACCTTCCTCCTCCTCTACCACCTGCATCTCTACCATAACCCGCCATTGAATTGACCACTGAAGCGTAGGGGATCTTACCCGTCTTCCTCGACCAGTGATCACGAGAGAAACTAAAAAACTTTGGGACAGGCAGGTGCTTTGAATCATGCACTGCAACAGGGAAGCAGTCTGTAGCCAAAAAATCTCCCGAGGAAAACTTGTCTTTCCTAATCCAAACAAGAATGGAGCTGGGTCTCAGACGAACCCTACCTGTATCTCTCTCAGTTGCCCCAACCCACAGGTCAGAGGAAGCACTTGGAGACGGATTTTGAGAAGGCGCCACCGCTTTATTACAGTAGCATTCGTCTCTCTCTCTCCGCACCATCCAGCTGACTGGTTTCCACCTTTTCTGCTTGGGCCACTGATACGTCTCCAACGTATCTATAATTTTTGATTGCTCCATGCTATATTATCTACCGTTTTGGACTATATTGGGCTTTATTTTCCACTTTTATATTATTTTTGGGACTAACCTATTAACCGGAGGCCCATCGCAGAATTGCTGTTTTTTTGCATATTTCAGTGTTTCAGATAAACAGAATATCAAACGGAGTCCAAACGGAATAAAATCTTCGGAAACATGATTTTCTCACCGAACGTGATCCAGGAGACTTGGACCCTACTGCAAGGGATCAAAGAGGTGGTCACGAGGGTGGGGGGCGCGCCCCCCTAGGGCGCGCCCCTGCCTCGTGGGCCCCTCGGTTCTCCAACGACGTACTCATTCCTCCTACATATACACGCGTACCCCCAAATGATCAGAACAGGAGCCAAAAGCCTAATTCCACCGCCGCAACTTTCTGTATCCACGAGATCCCATCTTGGGGCCTGTTCCGGAGGTCTGCCGGAAGAGGGCCGTCATCACGGAGGGCTTCTACATCATCCTAGCCCCTCCGATGAAGTGTGAGTAGTTTACCTCAGACCTTCGGGTCCATACTTAGTAGCTAGATGGCTTCTTCTCTCTCTTTGAATCTCAATACAAAGTTCTCCCCCTCTCTTGTGGAGATCTATTCGATGTAATCTTCTGTTTGCGGTGTGTTTGTTGAGACCGATGAATTGTGGGTTTATGATCAAGTCTATCTATGAATAATATTTGAATCTTCTCTGAATTCTTTTATGCATGATTGGTTATCTTTGCAAGTCTCTTCGAATTATCCGTTTGGTTTGTCCAACTAGATTGGTAGTTCTTGCCATGGGAGAAGTTCTTAGCTTTGGGTTCGATCTTGCGGTGTCCTTACCCAGTGACAGAAGGGGAAGCAAGGCACGTATTGTCGTTGCCATCGAGGATAACAAGATGGGGTTTATTTCATATTGCATGAATTTATCTCTCTACATCATGTCATCTTGCTTAAGGCGTTACTCTGTTTTTTAACTTAATACTCTAGATGCATGCTGGATAGCGGTCGATGAGTGGAGTAATAGTAGTAGATGCAGAATCGTTTCGGTCTACTTGTCACGGACGTGATGCCTATATACATGATCATGCCTAGATATTCTCATAACTATGCTCAATTCTGTCAATTGCTCAACAGTAATTTGTTCACCCACCGTAGAATACTTATGCTCTTGAGAGAAGCCACTAGTGAAACCTATGGCCCCCGGGTCTATTCTCATCATATCAATCTCCATCACTTTAATCTTGCTTTGCTTTTTTACTTTGCCTTTACTTTTTACTTTGCATCTCTATACCAAAAATACCAAAAATATTATATCTATCAGATCTCACTCTCGTAAGTGACGAAGGGCTTGACAACCCCTAATCGCGTTGGTTGCGAGTAGCTATCGCTTTGTGCAGGTACGAGGGACTTGAGCGTGGGCTCCTACTGGATTGATACCTTGGTTCTCAAAAACTGAGGGAAATACTTACGCTACTCTACTGCATCATCCCTTCCTCTTCGGGGAAAACCAACGCAAGCTCAAGACATAGCAAGAAGGATTTCTGGCGCCGTTGCCGGGGAGTCTACGCAAAAAGTCAATATACCAAGTACCCATCACAATCCCTATCTCTCGCATTACATTATTTTCCATTTGCCTCTCGTTTTCCTCACCCCCCAATTCACCCTTGCCGTTTTATTCGCCCTCTCTCTCTCCCTATCCTCCCTCTCTATTTGCCTCTTTTTACCCGCTTGCTTTTTGTTTGCTCATGCGTTAGATTGCTTGTTTGTCGCGATGGCTCAAGATACTACTAAATTGTGTGACTTCACCAATACCAATAATAATGATTTCCTTAGCACTCCGATTGCTCCTCTTAACGATGCTGAATCTTGTGAAATTAATACTGCTTTGTTGAATCTTGTTATGAAATATCAATTCGCCGGCCTTCCTAGTGAAGATGCCGCTACTCATCTGAATAGCTTCGTTGATTTATGTGATATGCAAAAGAAAAAAAGATTTCAATAATGATGTCGTTAAATTGAAGCTATTTCCTTTTTCTCTTAGAGATGATGCTAAAGCTTGGTTTTCGTCTTTGCCTAAGAATAGTATTGATTCATGGAACAAGTGCAAAGATGCTTTTATCTCTAAGTATTTTCCTCCCGCTAAGATCATCTCTCTTAGAAACGATATAATGAACTTTAAACAACTTGATCATGAACATGTTGCACAAGCTTGGGAGAGAATGAAATTAATGATCCGTAATTGCCCTACTCATGGTTTGAATTTGTGGATGATTATACAAAATTTTTATGCCGGATTGAATTTTGCTTCTAGAAATCTTTTAGATTCAGCCGCGGGAGGCACTTTTATGGAAATCACTTTAGGAGATGCTACTAAACTCCTAGATAATATTATGGTTAATTATTCTCAATGGCATACTGAAAGAACTTCTAATAAAAAAGTGCATGCGATAGAAGAAATTAATGTGTTGAGTGGAAAGATGGATGAACTTATGAAATTATTTGCTACTAAGAGTGTTTCTTCTGATCCTAATGATATGCCTTTGTCTACTTTGATTGAGAATAATAATGAATCTATGGATGTGAATTTTGTTGGTAGGAATAATTTTGGTAATAACGCTTATAGAGGGAATTTCAATCCTAGGCCATATCCTAGTAATCCTTCTAATAATTATGGGAATTCCTACAACAACTCTTATGGAAATTATAATAAGATGCCCTCTTATTTTGAATCTAATATTAAAGAATTTATTTCTTCGCAAAAGAATTTTAATGCTATGATTGAAGAAAAATTGCTTAAGATTGATGATTTGGCTAGGAACGTTGATAGAATTGCTCTTGATGTTGATGCTTTGAAACTTAGATCTATTCCACCTAAGCATGATATTAATGAGTCTCTAAAAGCCATGAGAATTTCAATTGATGAGTGCAAAGAAAGAACCGCTAGGATGCGTGCTTCCAAAGATGCCTTTATTAAAGCATGTTCTTCCAATTCCTATGAAAATCAAGATGAAGATCTAAAAGTTATTGATGTGTCTACAATCAAATCTTTATTTTGCAATATGAATCTTGATGAAACTGAATATGATCTTCCTTTACCTAGAAGGCGTTCTAAAAATTCGGAGTCTTTAGATCTTAATGATGAAATTGATGAAAGTGGGATGGAAAGAAATAAAAATCTAGATGTTGCTAAACCCACTATATTTGATTTCAAGGAATTTAATTATGAAAATTGCTCTTTGATTGATTTTATTTCCTTGTTGCAATCCGTGCAAAATTCTCCACATGCTTATAGTCGAAATAAAGCCTGCACCGAACATATTGTTGATGCCTTGATGCAATCTTATGAAGATAAACTTGAGTTGAAAGTTTCTATCCCTAGAAAACACTATGATGAGTGGGAACCAATTATTAAAATTAAAATTAAAGATCATGACTTTTATGCTTTGTGTGATTTGGGTGCTAGTGTCTCTACTATTCCCAAGACTTTGTGTGATTTACTAGATTTCCGTAATTTTGATGATTGCTCTCTAAACTTGCATCTTGCTGATTCCACTATTAAGAAACCTATGGGAAGAATTAATGATGTTCTTATTGTTGAAAATACGAATTATGTGCCCGTATATTTCATTGTTATTGATATAGATTGCAGTCCTTCTTGCCCTATTATTCTTGGTAGACCTTTCCTTAGAACGGTTGGTGCGATTATTGATATGAAGGAAGGGAATATTAGATTTCAGTTTCCATTAAAAAGGGCATGGAACACTTTCCAAGAAATAAAATAAAATTACCATATGAAACTATCATGAGAGCCACTTATGGATTGCCTACCAAAGATGGCAATACTTAGATCTATCCTTGCTTGTTATGCCTAGCTAGGGGCGTTAAACGATAGCGCTTGTTGGGAGGCAACCCAATTTTATTTCTATTCCTTTCTTTTTGTTCCTGTTTACTAATAAATAAATTATTTAGCCTCTGTTTTAGTTTTGTTTTTTGTGTTTAATTAGTGTTTGTGCCAAGTAGAACCGTTGGGAAGACTTGGGGAAAGTCTTGTTGAACTTGCTGTAAAAAACAGAAACTTTAGCGCTCAAGAGAACTGCTGTCATTTTTATTTGAAGAGTGATATTTAGTTAATTATTTTTGAATATGATTAATAGATAAATTCCTCACGTCCATAAATTTTTTTTAGAATTTTCAGGGTTCCAGATTTTGCGTTAGCTACAGATTACTACAGACTGTTCTGTTTTTGACAGATTCTGTTTTTCGTGTGTTGTTTGCGTATTTTGATGAATCTATGGCTAGTAAAATAGTTTATAATCCATAGAGAAGTTGCAATACAGTAGTTTTAACACCAACTTGCTTGTTATGCCTAGCTAGGGGCGTTAAACGATAGCGCTTGTTGGGAGGCAACCCAATTTTATTTTTATTCCTTGCTTTTTGTTCCTGTTTAGTAATAAATAAATTATTTAGCCTCTGTTTTGTTTGTAGTTTTTGTGTTTAATTAGTGTTTGTCCCAAGTAGAACCGTTGGGAAGACTTGGGGAAAGTCTTGTTGAACTTGCTGTAAAAAACAGAAACTTTAGCGCTCACGAGAACTGCTGTAATTTTTATTTGAAGAGTGATATTTAGTTAATTATTTTTGAATATTATTAATAGATAAATTTCTCACGTCCAGCAATTTATTTTAGAATTTATGGGGTTCCAGATTTTGCGCTAGCTACAGATTACTACTGACTATTCTGTTTTTGACAGATTCTGTTTTTCGTGTGTTGTTTGCTTATTTTGATGAATCTATGGCTAGTAAAATAGTTTATAATCCATATAGAAGTTGGAATACAGTAGGTTTAACACCAATATAAATAAAT
Organism: Triticum urartu; assembly: GCF_003073215.2. NCBI lineage: Eukaryota > Viridiplantae > Streptophyta > Magnoliopsida > Poales > Poaceae > Triticum > Triticum urartu. The sequence goes on from NC_053024.1 coordinate 27,857,453, forward strand.
AATGAGTTCATTACAGTACCTTGAAGTGGTCTTTTGTTTTCTTTCGCTAACGGAGCTCACGAGTTTTCTATTTTGAGTTTTGTGTTGTGAAGTTTTCAAGTTTTGGGTGAATTCTTTTGATGGATCGTGGAACAAGGAGTGGCAAGAGCCTAAGCTTGGGGATGCCCATGGCACCCCCAAGATAATCCAAGGACACCAAAAAGTCAAAGCTTGGGGATGCCTCGGAAGGCATCCCCTCTTTCGTCCACTTCCATCGGTAATTTACTTGGAGCTATATTTTTATTCACCAGCATGATATGTGTTTTTCTTGGAGCGTCTTGTATTATTTGTGTCTTTGTTTGTTAGTATGCCACAATCATCCTTGCTGTACACACCTTTTGAGGGAGCCATACATGAATTAAAATTTGATAGAATACTCTATGTGCTTCACTTATATCCTTTGAGCTAGATAATTTTGCTCTTTGTGCTTCACTTATATCCTTTGAGCTAGATAATTTTGCTCTATCTGCTTCACTTATATATTTTGAGCTAGATAATTTTGCTCTATGTGCTTCACTTAGATCTTTTAGAGCACGGTGGTGGATTCTTTTTAAAGAAACTATTGATCTCTCATGCTTCACTTAAATTAATTTGAGAGTCTCTTAATAGCATGGTAATTTGCCTAATAATAATATGCTTGGTATTCAAGATTTGTGAAACTTTCTTTTGAGTGTGTTGAATACTTAGAAAAGCTTGAAGCATGATAATTATTTTGAGATATGGAGGTGATAATATTAAAGTCATGCTAGTTGAGTAGTTGTGAATTTAAAGAATACTTGTGTTGAAGTTTGTGATTCCCGTAGCATGCACGTATGGTGAACCATTATGTGATGAAGTCGGAGCATGATTTATTTATTGATTGTCTTCCTTATGAGTGGCGGTCGGGGACGAGCGATGGTCTTTTCCTACCAATCTATCCCCCTAGGAGCATGCGCGTAATACTTTGCTTTGATAACTTCTAAATTTTTGCAATAAGTATATGAGTTCTTTATGACTAATGTTGAGTCCATGGATTATACGCACTCTCACGCTTCCACCTTTGCTAGCCTCTCTCATACCGCGCAACTTTCGCCGGTATCATACACCTACCATATACCTTCCTCAAAACAGCCACCATACCTACCTATTATGGCATTTCCATAGCCATTCCGAGATATATTGCCATGCAACTTTCCACCATCTAGTTCATCATGACATATCCATCATTGTCATATTGCTTAGCATGATAATGTGGTTGACATAGTATTTCTGGCAAAGCCACCGTTCATAATTCTTTCATACTTGTCACTCGTGATTCATTGCATATCCCGGTACACCGTCGGAGGCATTCATATAGAGTCATACTTTGTTTTAGTATCGAGTTGTAATCATTGAGTTGTAAATAAATAGAAGTGTGATGATCATCATTCAATAGAGCATTGTCCCAAAAAAAGGAAAAAGAGAAAGGCCAAAGAAAAAAAAGAAGGCCCAAAAAATATAAATAAATAAAAAAGGGACAATGCTACTATCCTTTTTTCCACACTTGTGCTTCAAAGTAGCACCATGTTCTTCATATAGAGAGTCTCATATGTTGTCACTTTCATATACTAGTGGGAATTTTACGTTATAGAACTTGGCTTGTATATTCCAATGATGGGCTTCCTCAAATTGCCCTAGGTCTTCGTGAGCAAGGAAGTTGGATGCACACCCACTAGTTTCTTTTGTTGAGCTTTCATACATTTATAGCTCTAGTGCATCCGTTGCATGGCAATCCCTACTCACTCACATTGATATCTATTGATGGGCATCTCCATAGCCCGTTGATACGCCTAGTTGATGTGAGACTATCTTCTCCTTTTTGTCTTCTCCACAACCACCATTCTATTCCACCTATAGTGCTATATCTATGGCTCACGCTCATGTATTGCGTGAAGATTGAAAAAGTTTTGAAAAGGATAGAGTATGAAACAATTGCTTGGCTTGTCATCGGGGTTGCGCATGATTTAAATACTTTGTGTGGGGAAGATGGAGCATAGCCAGACTATATGATTTTGTAGGGATAACTTTCTTTGGCCATGTTATTTTGAGAAGACATAATTGCTTTGTTAGTATGCTTAAAGTATTATTATTTTCTATGTCAATATAAACTTTTGTCTTGAATCTTTCTAATCTGAATATTCATACCACAATTAAGAAGATTTGCATTGAAATTATGCCAAGTAGCACTCTGCATCAAAAATTCTCTTTTTATCATTTACCTACTCGAGGATGAGCAGGATTAAGCTTGGGGATGCCTGATACGTCTCTAACGTATGTATAATTCTTGATTGCTCCATGCTATATTATCTACTGTTTTGGACTATATTGGGCTTTATTTTCCTCTTTTATATTATTTTTGGGACTACCTATTAACCGGAGGCCCAGCCCAGAATTGCTGTTTTTTTGCCTATTTCAGTGTTTCGGATAAACAGAATATCAAAAGGAGTCCAAATGGAATAAAATCTTCGGAAATGTGATTTTCTCACCGAACGTGATCCAGGAGACTTGGACCCTACTGCAAGGGATCAAAGAGGTGGTCACGAGGGTGGGGGGCGCCCCCCCTAGGGCGCGCCCCCTGCCTCGTGGGCCCCTCGGTGCTCCAGCGACGTACTCCTTCCTCCTATATATACACACGTACCCCCAAACGATCAGAACAGGAGCCAAAAACCTAATTCCACCGCCGCAACTTTCTGTATCCACGAGATCCCATCTTGGGGCCTATTCCGGAGCTCCGCCGGAAGAGGGCCGTCATCACGGAGGCCTTCTACATCACCGCCGCAACTTTCCTGTTTTATGATCAAGTCTATCTATGAATAATATTTGAATCTTCTCTGAATTCTTTTATGCATGATTGGTTATATTTGCAAGTCTCTTCGAATTATCCGTTTGGTTTGGCCAACTAGATTGGTAGTTCTTGCCATGGGAGAAGTGCTTAGCTTTGGGTTCGATCTTGCGGTGTCCTTACCTAGTGACAGAAGGGGCGGCAAGGAACGTATTGTATCGTTGCCATCGAGGATAACAAGATGGGGTTTATTTCATATTGCATGAATTTATCTCTCTACATCATGTCATCTTGCTTAAGGCGTTACTCTGTTTTTAACTTAATACTCTAGATGCATGCTGGATAGCGGTCGATGAGTGGAGTAATAGTAGTAGATGCAGAATTGTTTCAATCTACTTGTCACGGATGTGATGCCTATATACATGATCATGCCTTGATATTCCCATAATTATGCTCAATTCTATCAATTGCTCAACAGTAATTTGTTCACCCACCGTAGAATACTTATGCTCTTGAGAGAAGCCACTAGTGAAACCTATGGCCCCCGGGTCTATTCTCATCATATCAATCTCCATCACTTTTATATTGTTTTGCTATTTACTTTGCTTTTACTTTTTTTACTTTGCATCTTTATATCAAAAATACCAAAAATATTCTATCTATCAGATCTCACTCTCGTAAGTGACCGTGAAGGGCTTGGCAACCCCTAATCGCGTTGGTTGCGAGTAGCTATCGCTTTGTGCAGGTTCGAGGGACTTGAGCGTGGGCTCCTACTGGATTGATACCTTGGTTCTCAAAAACTGAAGGAAATACTTATGCTACTCTGCTGCATCATCCCTTCCTCTTCGGGGAAAACCAACGCAAGCTCAAGACGTAGCAGCCACTGACCTGTGGGGCTTTCTGATCCGGATTCTTCTAGGGGCCGGTGTCCACACTTTTCTTCAGGCTTAAGATCACCGGCAGCGGCGAGGTTGATCTCCTCGAGCTCGAGCTGCTGCCCCAACTGGATCCAGAACTTGCTGAAGCCCACGAAGAGAATCCACACTCAGAACTTGAGATTTGAGCACTTACCTCACGGCCTCTCCTCAATCTCGACTGGTCGCAGGCATCAGGGACGAGAGCTGCAGAGGTGCACCCAACGACAACACCCCCAGCAAGCACTTCCACCTCAGCGCCCTCCGGGGATCCTCGGATTTCGCCTCCGCCCTCACCCACAGAACGAACTCGGCCGGCGGTGAGTGGGGGAAAGCGGGCATCCTTGCCCTTTCCTCCACCATGGCCTCCTCGAAAATCCTTCGCGCCAGCACCCTCTGCTCCAAATCTGACCTCCTCTTGCAAGTCTCTGCATATTTCAACGCAGTGGCTCTCGCGCTTGGGTCTCTCACCGCCACCACCACTTGGTTTGCCGCCTTCCAATCTCGCGCGCACCGGATCCACGCCGTGGTGGAGTTGCGAATCCTGGTCGCCCGCTCCGTTCTTCCCCGAGCCCCGGTCACCATGAGTACCCCTTGCGGATCTAGTGAGATCAATCTCAGCATCTCCGAGAAGGCTTCATAGATGTGCGGGGGCAATCGAGTGGGGGGAGGGGGTGCAGATGCGCTCGCGGTCGCCGCCCTTGGTCCTCGCTGGCGAGACGGCATGCCGCGAGGTTGGGGCGAAGAGATCTATGACGGCGGTGGCAGCGGCATGCGGGAGGCATGGAGTCGCCGTGGTAGCGAGCTGGGGGAGCAGGGAGCCATGGACAAGTTCTGCGGCGGCGGGTTCTAGCGAGATCTAAACGAGACGAAACAGGCACGGAAGGCAGCGATTTTGTGTTCAAGGATCACGCTAGAGGGGTTTTGCCAAAAATCTAGTCACAATTTCAAAAAAACATGAAAAGATTTTGTGTTCAAGGATCACGCTAGAGGGGTTTTGGCGAGGGGTTTCTAGCCGCATATTGGTGTATAGTTTTCCCTCCTTTTCCGGTGCCTCCTTTTCGTATGCATATATATGAATTATGTACGTACAGTTAAGGAATCGATCTCTTGTAATAGTGGTTGTACACCTAGTAATTTGAGCAGTTGTATACTAACCCTAATATATCCTTTCTATTTCTGTTGCTAGTGCAGCTAAATTGTGAACTTTATATATGGTGATGAGTGGACTATATATATCCGCACACCACACGAGTATGGTTCAAGAGCTAGCTCCAATTAATGGATTTACTAGCTTGGCAGACAGTTGGTAGGTCTCAACATATCTTTTTTAGTTAGATCAGAGTTGGCACCATCAGAGCATCTTCAGCCGTTTGGCCCCCCAGGGGCCTGGAAAATCGCCGCCTGGGGGGAATCAGCGATGAATTCGGTCTGGGGGTGGCCGGTTTCCCAGCCGCCGACCCCAGGTTGTCCGCAGACCCGTTTTGTAAGCAAACAAGGCCGAAATTCGTCCAAACACAGCAGAACTTCGGCCAAACTGGGCGATTTCACTGATATTTGTACAAAACCTAAAAGCAAACATAATTTAAATCAACTAAACGGCAACTGAAACCACTACTACACCGCCTCCCGCCCTCTACATGCCAAGCAACCAGTACATGTTGGTGTAGTCGCCGCCACCCTCGTCGTCGTCGTCCCTGCCGCTATCGTCCCGCGTGCCGCTGCCGTCCCTGCTGCACCCCTGATCAGCTTCGCAGATGAATGGGGGGATGGACGGTCCCGACGCCACCCACTTCATGGCCGTGGCGCTGAGCGTAGGTCTCCTCGAGGGCGCGATGTTGGCGCACCATATCGTCGCGGTTGTAGTCCTCCCGCGCCCACTTGAGGGCGGTCGCGTCGTCGGTGGCCATGGCCTCGTACTCCTTCACAGGGAGCAGCCTCGGGTTTGTCTTCGGCCGGGCGAGGCGAGAAGAGGGAGGGGAGGGGCGAACATCGCCCTCGTTGATGACCAGGGCGGAGCTGCATGTGTGGCGCCGGAGCTGCATGTGGCGCCGGAGCGGCATCTCGTGCGGCTCCGGCTTGACAGACAGGAGCGGCGTCCCCTGCGGCTCCAGCTTGACGGGCCAAAGGGTAGGCGATCCGGAGCCCAACGAGGAGGAGGTCACCATCTCCATTTGCCACGGCGTACAGGAGCTGCCGTGGCGGCAAGAGATGGTCGAGGGCGCCGGGTACTCGAGGCGTGGCATGTTGCCGGACTCGATGTAGTTGAGGACGGCCTCGAGGGTTCGGCCGGGTCCACCCCACCATAGGCGCCTCCCCTCGGAGTTGAGGCTGTTGCAGGGCTCGATGTTGTTTGTCGACTCGAGCTGCTCGGCCTGGCGTGGTTCGAAGTACGACGTCCACAGCGAAGTGCCGTCAGGGGCATACCTCGGCCAGCAGTGACGACTTGATGCGGGCGATTTCGGCCCGGCGATCAGCTCCGGTCGGCGGTGGGGGCACCGGGACGCCACCGGCGCTGAACCTCTAGGCGCCTAGCACCCGCATGTCTGGTGGGGCCGGGTAGTCGGCCTCGTAGAGGAGGTGCTCCTCGTCCTTTTGCAGGTGGCGGCGGCCGAAGCCGTTGGCCGCCGCAGCATCGCCTGGATAGCGCTCGGCCATTGCTCGCCGGTGTGGGAGAGAGAAGAGAGACGAATCGTCGGTGGCGAGAGGTCGAGAGGGAGAGGGTTTTGTGTCATTGGACCATGTGCTCAATCACTGATGACCCACAAGTATAGGGGATCTATCGTAGTCCTTTTGATAAGTAAGAGTGTCGAACCCAACAAGGAGCGGAAGGAAATGATAAGCGGTTTCCAGCAAGGTATTCTCTGCAAGTACTGAAATAAATGGTAAAAGATAGTTTTGTGATAGGATAATTTGTAACGAGAAACAAGTAACAAAAGTAAGTAAAGTGCAGCAAGGTGGTCCAATCCTTTTTGTAGCAAAGGACAAGCCTGGACAAACTCTTATATAGAGAAAAGCGCTCCCGAGGACACATGGGAATATCATCATGCTAGTTTTCATCATGTTCATATGATTCACGTTCGGTACTTTGATAATTTGGTATGTGGGTGGACCGGTGCTTGGGTACTATCCTTACTTGGACAAGCATCCCACTTATGATTAACCTCTATTGCAAGCATCCGCAACTACAACAAAAGTATTAAGGTAAACCTAACCATAGCATGAAACATATGGATCCAAATCAGCCCCTTACGAAGCAACGGATAAACTAGGGTTTAAGCTTCTGTCACTCTAGCAACCCATCATCTACTTATTACTTCCCAATGCCTTCCTCTAGGCTCAAATAATGGTGAAGTGTTATGTAGTCGACGTTCACATAACACCACTAGAGGAGAGACGACATACATCTCATCAAAATATCGAACGAATACCAAATTCACATGACTACTAATGGCAAGACTTCTCCCATGTCCTTAGGAACAAACGTAACTATTCACAAAGCATAATCATGTTCATAATCAGAGGGGTATTAATATGCATATAGGATCTGAACATATGATCTTCCACCAAATAAACCAACTACCATCAACTACAAGGAGTAATTAACACTACTAGCAACCTACTAGTACCAATCCCGGACTTGGAGAGAAGAATTGGATACAAGTGATGAACTAGGGTTTTGAGAGGAGATGGTGCTGGTGAAGATGTTGATGGAGATCGCCCTCTCCCGACAAGAGGAGCGTTGGTGATGACGATGGCGATGATTTCCCCCTCCCGGAGGGAAGTCTCCCCGGTAGAACAGCTCTGCCGGAGCCCTAGATTGGATCCGCCAAGGTTCCGCCTCGTGGCGGCGGAGTTTCATCTGAGGAGATGGCTTATGATTTTTTTTCCTCATCGAAAGACTCCATATAGCAGAAGTTGGCCATCGGAGGGCCACCAAGGGGCCCACGAGGTAGGGGGCGCGCCCAGGGGGGTAGGGAGCGCCCCCACCCTCGTGGGCAGGGTGTGGCCCCCCTGGTGAACTTCTTGCGCTTGGTATTTTCATATATTCTGAAAACGTCTTCCGTGAATTTTCAGGACTTTTGGAGCTATGCAGAATAGGTCTCTAATATTTGCTCCTTTTCCAGCCCAGAATCCCAACTGCCGGCATTCTCCCTCTTTTTGTAAACTTTGTAAAATAAGAGAGAATAGGCATAAGTGTTGTGACATAATGTGTAATAACAGCCCATAATGCAATAAATATTGATATAAAAGCATGATGCAAAATGGACGTATCAATCACCGGCGAGGGGGGCGCCTTATATAGCCGGGTGTGGTGCGAGCAGACGGCTGGCGTGTGTACACGTGGCATGCACAGCGGCAGCTGGTGGGACGCGCGTCGGCACGCGCCTTCACTGCGCCGCCCGTGAGGCATCAATGGAGACTGACCGACGCGGCAGCCGTCACATTGATTCCCACGGGAACCAAGTCGATGAGGACGACGATACTGCCGAGTCGCTGACTGCTACCTCTTGAGCACTGCATTGGTTTTCCCCGAATAGGAAGGGATGGAGCAGCAAAGTAGCGTAAGTATTTCCCTCAGTTTTTGTGAACCAAGGTATCAATCCAGTAGGAGGCTACGCGCGAGTCCCTCGTACTTGCACAAGACAAATATATCCTTGCAACCAACGCAAATAGGGGTTGGCAATCCCTATAAGGCCACTTACGAGAGTGAGATCTGATAGATATGATAAGATAATATTTTTGGTATTTTGTGATAAAGATGGAAAGTAAAATAAAGGCAAAGTAAATATTAAAGGAAATAACTAAGTAGTAGGAGATTAATATGATAAATATAGACCCAGGGGCCATAGGTTTCACTCGTGGCTTCTCTTGAGAGCATAAATATTCTACGGTGGGTGAACAAATTACTGTTGAGCAATTTGCAGAATTGAGCATAGTTATGAGAATATCTAGGTATGATCATGTATATAGGCATCACGTCTGAGACAAATACACCGACTCCTGCCTGCATCTACTACTATTACTCCACTCATCGACCGCTATCCAGCATGCATCTAGAGTATTAAGTTAAAAACAGAGCAACGCCTTAAGCAAGATGACATGATGTAGAGGGATAAACTCATGCAATATGAAGAAAACCCCATATTGTTATCCTCGATGGCAATAATAAAATACGTGCCTTGCTGCCCCTACTATCACTGGGAAAGGACACCCCAAGATTGAACCCAAAGCTAAGCACTTCTCCCATTGCAAGAAAGATCAATCTAGTAGGCCAAACCAAACTGATAATTCGAAGAGACTTGCAAAGATAACCAATTATACATAAAAGAATTCAGAGAAGATTCAAATATTATTCATAGATAGACTTGATCATAAACCCAAAATTCATCGGTCTGAACAAACACACCGCAAAAAGAAGATTACATCGAATAGATCTCCACAAGAGAGGGGACAACAATGTATTGAGATCCAGAAAGACAGAAGAAGCCATCTAGCTACTAAATATGGCCCCGTAGGTCTAAGGTAAACTACTCATACTTCATCGGAGGGCTAAGGTGTTGATGTAGAAGCCCTCCTTGATCGATGCCCCCTCCGGCGGAGCTCCGGAACAGGCCCCAAGATGGGATCTCGTGGATACAGAAAGTTGCGGCGGTGGAATTAGGTTTTTGGCTCCGTATATGATAGTTTGGGGGTACGTAGGTATATATAGGAGGAAGGAGTACGTCGGTGGAGCAACAGGGGGCCCGCGAGGGTGGAGGGCGCGCCTGGGGGGGGGGGGGTAGGCGTGCCCCCTACCTCGTGGCCTCCTCTTTTCTTTATTGACGTAGGGTCCAAGTCTCCCGGGTCTTGTTCATTGAGAAAATCACGTTCCCAAAGGTTTCATTCCATTTGGACTCCGTTTGATATTCCTTTTCTTCGAAACCCTAAAACAGGCAAAAAACAACAATTCTGGGCTGGGCCTCCGGTTAATAGGTGAAGGAAATATGCCCTAGAAGCAATAATAAAGTTATTTTTTATTTCCTTATTTCATGATAAATGTTTATTATTCATGCTAGAATTGTATTAAACGGAAACATAATACATGTGTGAATACATAGACAAACAGAGTGCCACTAGTATGCCTCTACTTGACTAGCTCGTTAATCAAAGATGGTTATGTTTCCTAACCATAGACATGTGTTGTCATTTGATTAACAGGATCACATTATTAGGAGAATGATGTGATTGACATGACCCATTCCATTAGCTTAGCACCCGATCGTTTAGTATGTTGCTATTGCTTTCTTCATGACTTATACATGTTCATATGACTATGAGATTATGCAACTCCCGTTTTTCCGGAGGAACACTTTGTGTGCTACCAAACGTCACAACGTAACTGGGTGATTATAAAGGAGCTCTACAGGTGTCTCCAAAGGTAAATGTTGGGTTGGCGTATTTCAAGATTAGGATTTGTCACTTCGATTGTCGGAGAGGTATCTCTGGGCCCTCTCGGTAATGCACATCACATAAGCCTTGCAAGCATTGCAACTAATAAGTTAGTTGCGAGATGATGTATTACGAAACGAGTAAAGAGACTTGCCGGTAACGATATTGAACTAGGTATTGAGATACCGACGATCGAATCTCGGGCAAGTAACATACCGATGACAAAGGGAACAACGTATGTTGTTATGCGGTCTGACCGATAAAGATCTTCGTAGAATATGTGGGAGCCAATATGAGCATCCAGGTTCCGCTATTGGTTATTGACCGGAGACATGTCTCGGTCATGTCTACATTGTTCTCGAACCCGTAGGGTCCGCACGCTTAAGGTTTCGATGACATTTATATTATGTGTTTATGAGTTTTGATGTACCGAAGTTAGTTCGGAGTCCCGGATGTGATCACAGACATAACGAGGAGTCTCGAAATGGTCGAGACATAAAGATTGATATATTGGATGGCTATATCCGGACACCGGAAGTGTTCCGGGTGATTTCGGAGAAAACCGGAGTACCGGAGGGTTACCGGAACCCCCCCCCCCCCCGGAGAAGTAATGGGCCATATGAGCCTTAGTGGAGAGAGAGAAGGGCAGCCAGGGTGGGCCGCGCACCTCCTCCCCCCTGGTCCGAACTGGACTAGGAGAGGGGGGGCGGCGCCCCCTTTTCCTTCAGCCTCCCCACTTCCTTCCCCCTCCTAGTAGGAGTCCTACTCCTACTAGGAGGAGGACTCCTCCTTGGCGCGTCTATAGGGCCGGCCGGCCTCCTCCCCTTGCTCCTTTATATACGGGGGCAGGGGGCACCCCTAGACACAAGTTGATCCACGTGATCATATTCTTAGCCGTGTGCGGTGCCCCCTTCCACCATAATCCTCGATAATATTGTAGCGGTGCTTAGGCGAAGCCCTGCGACGGTAGTACATCAAGATCGTCACCACGCTGTCGTGCTGACGGAACTCTTCCCCGACACTTTGCTGGATCGGAGTCCGGGGATCGTCATCGAGCTGAACGTGTGCTAGAACTCGGAGGTGCCGTAGTTTCGGTGCTTAATCGGTCGGGCCGTGAAGACGTACGACTACATCAACCGCGTTGTGCTAACGCTTCCACTGTCAGTCTACAAGGGTACGTAGATCACACTCTCCCCTCTCATTGCTATGCATCACCATGATCTTGCGTGTGCATAGGAATTTTTTTTGAAATTACTACGTTCCCCAACAGTGGCATCCAAGCCTAGGTTTTATGTGTTGATGTTATTTGCATGAGTAGAACACAAGTGAGTTCTGGGCGATATAAGTCATACTGCTTACCAGCATGTCATACTTTGGTTCGGTGGTATTGTTGGACGAAGCGGCCCGGACCGACATTACGCGTACGCTTACGCAAGACCGGTTCTCCCGACGTGCTTTGCACAAAGGTGGCTAGCGAGTGACAGTTTCTCCAACTTTAGTTGAACCGAGTGTGGCTACGCCCGGTCCTTGCGAAGGTTAGAACAGCACCAACTTGACAAACTATCGTTGTGGTTTTGATGCGTAGGTAAGAATGAACTTGCTTAAGCCGGTAGCAGCCACGTAAAACTTGCAACAACAAAGTAGAGGACGTCTAACTTGTTTTTGCAGGGCATGTTGTGATGTGATATGGTCAAGACATGATGCTAAATTTATTGTATGAGATGATCATGTTTTGTAACCAAGTTATCGGCAACTGGCAGGAGCCATACGGTTGTCGCTTTATTGTATGCAATGCAATTGCGCTGTAATGCTTTACTTTATCACTAAGCAGTAGCGATAGTCGTGGAAGCATAAGATTGGCGAGACGACAACGATGCTACGATGGTGATCAAGGTGTCGCGCCGGTGACGATGGTGATCACGATGGTGCTTCGAAGATGGAGATCACAAGCACAAGATGATGATGGCCATATCATATCACTTCTATTGATTGCATGTGATGTTTATCTTTTATGCATCTTATCTTGCTTTGATTAACGGTAGCATTTTAAGATGATCTCTCACTAATTATCAAGAAGTGTTCTCCCTGAGTATGCACCGTTGCGAAAGTTCTTCGTGCTGAGACACCACGTGATGATCGGGTGTGATAGGCTCTACGTTCAAATACATCGGGTGCAAAACAGTTGCACACGCAGAATACTCAGGTTATACTTGACGAGCCAAGCATATACAGATATGGCCTCGGAACACGGAGACCGAAAGGTCAGGCGTGAATCATATAGTAGATATGATCAACATAGTGATGTTCACCAATGAAACTACTCCATCTCACGTGATGATCGGACATGGTTTAGTTGATTTGGATCACGTGATCACTTAGAGGATTAGAGGGATGTCTATCTAAGTGGGAGTTCTTAAGTAATATGATTAAATTGAACTTTAATTTATCATGAACTTAGTCCTGGTAGTATTTTGCAAATTATGTTGTAGATCAATAGCTCGCGTTGTTGCTTCCCTGTGTTTATTTTGATATGTTCCTAGAGAAAATTGTGTTGAAAGATGTTAGTAGCAATGATGCGGATTGGATCCGTGATCTGAGGTTTATCCTCATTGCTGCACAAAAGAATTATGTCCTTGATGCGCCGCTAGGTGACGGACCTATTGCAGGAGCAGATGCAGACGTTATGAACGTTTGGCTAGCTCAATATGATGACTACTTGATAGTTTAGTGCACCATGCTTAATGGCTTAGAATCGGGACTTCAAAGACGTTTTGAACGTCATGGAGCATATGAGATGTTCCAGGAGTTGAAGTTAATATTTCAAGCAAATACCCGAGTTGAGAGATATGAAGTCTCCAACAAGTTCTATAGCTAAAAGATGGAGGAGAATCGCTCAACTAGTGAGCATGTGCTCAGATTGTCTGAGTACTACAATCGCTTGAATCAAGTGGGACTTAATCTTCCAGATAAGATAGTGATTGACAGAATTCTCTAGTCACCATCACGAAGTTAGTAGAACTTCGTGATGAACTATGATATGCAAGGGATAACGAAAACGATTCCCAAGCTCTTCGTAATGCGGAAATTGACGAAGGTAGAAATCGAGAAAAACATCAAGTGTTGATGGTAGACAAGACCACTAGTTTCAAGAAAAGGGCAGAGGGAAGAAGGGGAACTTCAAGAAGAACAGCAAGCAAGTTGCTGCTCAAGTGAAGAAGCCCAAGTCTGGTCCTAAGCCTGAGACTAAGTGCTTCTACTGCAAAGGGACTGGTCACTGGAAGCGGAACTACCCCAAGTGATTGGCGGATAAGAAGGATGGCAAAGTGAACATAAGTATATTTGATATACATGTTATTGATGTGTACTTTACTAGTGTTTATAGCAACCCCTTAGTATTTGATACTAGTTCAGTTGCTAAGATTAGTAACTCGAAACGGGAGTTGCAGAATAAACAGAGACTAGTTAAGGGTGAAGTGACAATGTGTGTTGGAAGTGGTTCCAAGATTGATATGATCATCATCGCACACTCCCTATAATTTCAGGATTAGTGTTGAACCTAAATAAATGTTATTTGGTGTTTGCATTGAGCATGAATATGATTTGATCATGTTTATTGTAATACGGTTATTCATTTAAGTAAGAGAATAAATTGTTGTTCTTTTACAGGAATAAAACCTTATATGGTTACACACCCAATGAAAATTGTTCATTGGATCTCGATCATAGTGATACACATAATCATAATATTGAAACCAAAAGATGCAAAGTTAATAATGATAGTGCAACTTATTTGTGGCACTGCCGTTTAGGTCATATTGGTGTAAAGCGCATGAAGAAACTCCATGCTGATGGGCTTTTGGAATCACTTGATTATGAATCAGTTGATGCTTGCGAACCATGCCTCATGGGCAAGATGACTAAGACTCCGTTCTTCGGAACAATGGAGCGAGCAACAGATTTGTTGGAAATCATACATACTGATGTATGTGGTCCGATGAATATTGAGGCTCGCGACAGGTGTCATTATTTTCTGTTCTGCACAGATAATTTCAGCAGATGTGAGTATATCTACTTGATGAAACATAAGTCTGAAACATTTGAAAAGTTCAAAGAATTTCAGAGTGAAGTGGAAAATCATCATAACAAGAAAATAAAGTTTCTACGATCTGATCGTGGAGAAGAGTATTTGAATAACGAGTTTGGTCTTCAGTTAAAACAATGTGAAATAGTTTCACTACTCACGCCACCTGGAACACCACAGTGTAATGGTGTGTTCGAACGTCGTAATCGTACTTTATTTGATATGGTGCGATCTATGATCTCTCTTACAGATTTACCGCTATTGTTTTGGGGTTATGCATTAGAGACAGTTACATTCACGTTAAATAGGGCACCATCCAAATCCGTTTGAGATGACACCGTATGAACTATGGTTTAGCAAGAAACCTAAGCTGTCGTTTCTTAAAGTTTAAAGTTGCAATGCTTATGTGAAAAAGTTTCAACTTGATAAGCTCAAACCCAAATCGGAGAAATGTGTCTTCATAGGATACCCAAAGGAGACAGTTGGGTACACCTTCTATCATAGATCCGAAGGCAAGATATTCGTTGCTTAGAATGGATCCTTTCTAGAGAAGGAGTTTCTCTCGAAAGAAGTGAGTGGGAGGAAACTAGAATTTGTTGAGGTAACTGTACCTGCTCCCTTATTGGAAAGTAGTTCATCACAGAAAACGGTTTCTGTGACACCTACACCAATTAGTGAGGAAGTTAATGATGATGATCATGAAACTTCAGATCAAGTTATTACTGAACCTCGTAGATCAACCATAGTATGATCCGCACCAGAGTGGTACGGTAATCCTGTTCTGGAAATCATGCTACTAGATCATGATGAACCTACGAACTATGAAGAAGCGATGGTGAGCCCAGATTCCGCAAAATGGCTTGAAGCCACGAAATCTGAGATGGGATCCATGTATGAAAACAAAGTATGGACTTTGGTTGACTTGCCCGATGATCGGCAAGCAATTGAAAATAAATGGATCTTCAAGAGGAAGACGGACGCTGATAGTAGTGTTACTATCTACAAAGCTAGAATTGTCGCAAAAAGGTTTTCGACAAGTTTAAGATGTTGACTACGATGAGAGTTTCTCACTTGTATCTATGCTTAAGTCTGTCCAAATCATGTTAGCAATTGCCGCATTTTATGAAATCTGGCAAATGGATAAACAAAACTTCATTCCTTAATGGACTTGTTAAAGAAGAGTTGTATATGATGCAACCAGAAGGTTTTGTCAATCCTAAAAGTGTTAACAAAATATGCAAGCTCCAGCGATCCAACTGTGGACTGGTGCAAGCATCTCGGAGTTGGAATATGCGCTTTGATGAGATGATCAAAGTATATAGTTTTATACAGACTTATGGTGAAGCCTGTATTTACAAGAAAGTGAGTGGGAGCACTACAACATTTCTGATAAGTATATGTGAATGACATATTGTTGATCGGAAATAATGTAGAATTATTCTACAAAGCATAAAGGAGTGTTTTGAAAGAAGTTTTTCAAACAAATACCTCGATGAAGCTGCTTACATATTAAGCATCAAGATCTATAGAGATAGATCAAGACGCTTGATAAGTTTTTTCAATGAGTACATACCTTGACAATATTTTGAAGTAGTTCAAAAATAGAACAGTCAAAGAAAGAGTTCTTGGCTGTGTTACAAGGTGTGAAATTGAGTAAGACTCAAAGCCCGACCACGGCAGAAGATAGAAAGAGAATGAAAGTCATTCCCTATGCCTCAGCCATAGGTTCTATAAAGTCATTGTATACCCTACACTGTGTTAAGCAAGGGAGTACAATAGTGACTAAGAGTAGATCACTGGACAGCGGTCAAAATTATCCTTAGTGGAATAAGGAAATATTTCTCAATTATGGAGGTGACAAAAGGTTCATCGTAAAAAGTTACGTCGATGCAAGTTTTGACACAGATCTGGACGACTCTAAGTCTCGATCTAGATACATATTGAAAGTGGGAGCAATTAGCTAGAGTAGCTCCGTGCAGAGCATTGTAGACATAGAATTCGCAAAATACTTACGGATCTGTATGTGACAGACCCGTTGACTAAAATTATCTCACAAGCAAAACATGATCACACCTTTGTACTCTTTGGGTGTTAATCACATAAACGATGTGAACTAGATTACTGACTCTAGTAAACCCTTTGGGTATAGGTCACATGACGATGTGAACTATGGGTGTTAATCACATGGTGATGTGAACTATTAGTGTTGAATCACATGACGATGTGAACTAGATTATTGACTCTAGTGCAAGTGGGAGACTGAAGGAAATATGCCCTAGAGGCAATAATAAAGTTATTATTTATTTCCTTATTTCATGATAAATGTTTATTATTCATGCTAGAATTGTATTAAACGAAAACATAATACATGTGTGAATACATAGACAAACAGAGTGCCACTAGTATGCCTCTACTTGACTAGCTCGTTAATCAAAGATGGTTATGTTTCCTAACCATAGACATGTGTTGTCATTTGATTAACGGGATCACATTATTAGGAGAATGATGTGATTGACATGACCCATTCCATTAGCTTAGCACCTGATCGTTTAGTATGTTGCTATTGCTTTCTTCATGACTTATACATGTTCCTATGACTATGAGATTATGCAACTCCCGTTTGCCGGAGGAACACTTTGTGTGCTACCAAACGTCACAACGTAAACTGGGTGATTATAAAGGAGCTCTACAGGTGTCTCCAAAGGTAAATGTTGGGTTGGCGTATTTCGAGATTAGGATTTGTCACTCCGATTGTCGGAGAGGTATCTCTGGGCCCTCTCGGTAATGCACATCACATAAGCCTTGCAAGCATTGCAACTAATGAGTTAGTTGCGAGATGATGTATTACGAAACGAGTAAAGAGACTTGCCGGTAACGAGATTGAACTAGGTATTGAGATACCGACGATCGAATCTCGGGCAAGTAACATACCGATGACAAAGGGAACAACGTATGTTGTTATGCGGTCTGACCGATAAAGATCTTCGTAGAATATGTAGGAGCCAATATGAGCATCCAGGTTCCGCTATTGGTTATTGACCGGAGACGTGTCTCGGTCATGTCTACATTGTTCTCGAACCCGTAGGGTCCGCACGCTTAAGGTTTCGATGACAGTTATATTATGAGTTTATGAGTTTTGATGTACCGAAGTTAGTTCGGAGTCCCGGATGTGATCACGGACATTAACGAGGAGTCTCGAAATGGTCGAGACATAAAGATTGATATATTGGACGGCTATATTCGGACACCGGAAGTGTTCCGGGTGATTTCGGAGAAAACCGGAGAGCCGGAGGGTTACCGGAACCCCCCCGGGAGAAGTAATGGGCCATATGGGCCTTAGTGGAGAGAGAGAGAGGGCAGCCAGGGTGGGCCGCGCACCTCCTCCCCCCTGGTCCGAACTGGACTAGGAGAGGGGGGGCGGCGCCCCCTTTTCCTTCAGCCTCCCCACTTCCTTCCCCTCCTAGTAGGAGTCCTACTCCTACTAGGAGGAGGACTCCTCCTTGGCGCGCCTATAGGGCCGGCCGGCCTCCTCCCCTTGCTGCCTTTATATACGGAGGTAGGGGCACCCCAGAGGAACACAAGTTGATCCACGTGATCATATTCTTAGCCGTGTGCGGCGCCCCCTGCCACCATAGTCCTCGATAATATTGTAGCGGTGCTTAGGCGAAGCCCTGCGACAGTAGTACATCAAGATCGTCACCACGCCGTCGTGCTGACGGAACTCTTCCCCAACACTTTGCTGGATCGGAGTCCGGGGATCGTCGTCGAGCTGAACGTGTGCTAAAACTCAGAGGTGCCGTAGTTTCGGTGCTTGATCGGTCGGGCCGTGGAGACGTACGACTACATCAACCAAACGCTTCCGTTGTCGATCTACAAGGGTACGTAGATCACACTCTCCCCTCTCGTTGCTATGCATCACCATGATCTTGCATGTGCGTAGGAATTTTTTTGAAATTACTACGTTCCCCAACAATAGGTTAGTCCCAGAGGAACACAAGTTGATCCACGTGATCATATTCTTAGCCGTGTGCGGCGCCCCCTGCCACCATAGTCCTCGATAATATTGTAGCGGTGCTTAGGCGAAGCCCTGCGACAGTAGTACATCAAGATCGTCACCACGCCGTCGTGCTGACGGAACTCTTCCCCAACACTTTGCTGGATCGGAGTCCGGGGATCGTCGTCGAGCTGAACGTGTGCTAAAACTCAGAGGTGCCGTAGTTTCGGTGCTTGATCGGTCGGGCCGTGGAGACGTACGACTACATCAACCAAACGCTTCCGTTGTCGATCTACAAGGGTACGTAGATCACACTCTCCCCTCTCGTTGCTATGCATCACCATGATCTTGCATGTGCGTAGGAATTTTTTTGAAATTACTACGTTCCCCAACAATAGGTTAGTCCCAAAAATAATATAAAAGTGGATAATAAAGCCCAATAATGTCCAAAACAGTAGATAATATAGCATGGAGCAATCAAAAATTATAGATACGTTGGAGACGTATCAAGCATCCCCAAGCTTAATTCCTGCTCGTCCTCGAGTAGATAAATGATAAAAACAGAATTTTTGATGTGGGGTGCTACTTGGCATAATTTTTAAGGTAATTATTCTTAATTGTGTTATGAATATTCAGATCCGAAAGATTCAAGACAAAAGTTCATATTGACATAAAAATAATAATACTTCAAGCATACTAACTGACAATTATGTCTTCTCAAAATAACATGGACAAAGAAAGTTCATCCCTACAAAATCATATGGTTTAGTCATGTTTCATTTTCGTCACACAAGAATGCTCTCATCATGCACAACCCCGATGACAAGCCAAGCAATTGTTTCATACTTTCGTAATCTCAATCCTATAAACTTTCACACAATATATGAGCACGAGCCATGGACATAGCACTATGGGTGGAATAGAATATAATGAGGGGGTTATGTGGATAATACAAAAAAGGAGAAATTCTCACATCAGCGAGGCTAATCAATGGGCTATGGAGATGCCCACCGATTGATGTTAATGTAAGGAGTAGGGATTGCCATGCAACGGATGCACTAGAGCTATAAATGTATGAATGCTCAACAAAACAAACTAGTGGGTGTGCATCCAACTTGCTTCCTCATGAAGACCTAGGGCACTTGAGGAGGCCCATTGTTGGAATATACAAGCCAAGTCCTATAATTAAAAATTCCCACTAGTATATGAAAGTGACAAAACAAGAGACTCTCTAACATGAAGATTAAGGTGCTAATTGAAGCACAAGTGTAGCAAAGGATAGTAACACTGTCTCTTCTCTCTTTTTCTCTCATTTTTATGGCCTTTCTCTTTTTTTATATGGCCTTTCTATTTTTTCATAATTGCTCACTTGGGACAATGCTCTAGAAAATGATGATCATCACACTTCTATTTATTTACAACTCAATGATTACAAATCGATACTAGAACAAAAGATGACTCTATATGAATGCCTCCGGCGGTGTACCGGGATATGCAATGGACCAAGAGTGACATGTATGAAAGAATTATGAATGGTGGCTTTGCCACAAATACTATGTCAACTACATGATCATGCTAAGCAATATGACAATAATGAATGTGTCATGATGAACGGAATGATGGAAAGTTGCATGGCAATATCTCGGAATGGCTATGGAAATGCCATAATAGGTAGGTATGGTGGCTGTTTTGAGGAATATATAAAGAGGTTTATGTGTGAAAGAGCGTATCATATCACGGGGTTTGGATGCACCGGCGAAGTTTGCGCCAACTCTCAATGTGAGAAAGGGCAATGCACGGTACCGAAGAGGCTAGCAAGGATGGAAGGGTGAGAGTGCGTATAATCCATGGACTCAACATTAGTCATAAAGAACTCACATACTTATTGCAAAAATCTACAAGTCATCAAAAACCTCGGCACTATGCGCATGCTCATAGGGGGATAGATTGGCAGGAAAAGACCATCGCTCGTCCCCGACCGCCACTTATAAGGAAGACAATCAAATATCACCTCATGTTTCAAATTTGTTGCATAACATTTACCATACGTGCATGCTATAGGACTTGCAAACTTCAACACAAGCATTTCTCAATTTCACAACTACTCAACTAGCACGACTTTGATATTATTACCTCCATATCTCAAAACAATCATCAAGCATCAAACTTCTCTTAGTATTCAAAACACTCCTAAGAAAATTTTACTAATCTTGAATACCTAGCATATTAGGATTTTAAGCAAATTACCATGCTATTTAAGACTCTCAAAATAAACTAAGTGAAGCATGAGAGATCAATAGTTTCTATAAAACAAATCCACCACCGTTCTCTAAAAGATATAAGTGAAGTACTAGAGCAAAACTATATAACTCAAAAGATATAAGCGAAGCACATAGAGTATTCTAACAAATTCCAAATCATGTATGGCTCTCTCAAAAGGTGTGTACAGCAAGGATGATTGTGGTAAACTAATAAGAAAAGACTCAAATAATACAAGACGCTCCAAGCAAAACACATATCATGTGGCGAAAAAAAATATAGCTCCAAGTAAAGTTACCGATAGAAATAGACGAAAGAGGGGATGCCTTCCGGGGCATCCCCAAGCTTTGTCTTTTAGGTGTCCTTAGATTATCTTGGGGGTGCCATGGGAATCCCCAAGCTTAGGATCTTGCCACTCTTTGTTCCATAATCCATCAAATCTTTACTCAAAACTTGAAAACTTCACAACACAAAACTTAAAGTAGAAAATCTCGTGAGCTCCGTTAGCGAAAGAAAATAAAAGACCACTTCAATGTACTGTAATGAACTTATTCTTTATTTATATTGGTGTTATACCTACTGTATTCCAACTTCTCTATGGTTTATAAACTATTTTACTAGCCATAGATTCGTTAAAATAAGCAAACAACACACGAAAAACAGAATCTGTCAAAAACAGAACAGTCTGTAGTAATCTGTAGCTAGCGCAAGATCTGGAACCCCAAAAATTCTAAAATAAATTTCTGGACGTGACTAATTTATCTATTAATCATCGGCAAAAATAATTAACTAAACAGCTCCTTCCAACTAAAAATGGCAGTAGTTCTCGTGAGCGCTAAAGTTTCTGTTTTTTACAGCAAGTTCAACAAGAGTTTCCCCAAGTCTTCCCAACGGTTCTACTTGGCACAAACACTAATTAAACACAAAAAACACAACCAAAACAGAGGCTATATAAATTATTTATTACTAAACAGGAGCAAAAATCAAGGAATAAAAATAAAATTGGGTTGCCTCCCAACAAGCGCTATCGTTTAACGCCCCTAGCTAGGCATAACAAGCAAGAATAGATCTAGGTATTGCCATCTTTGGTAGGCAATCCATAAGTGGCTCTCATAATAGATTCATAAGGTAATTTAATTTTCTTTCTAGTAAAGTGTTCCATGCCTTTCCTTAATGGAAATTGGAATCTAATATTTCCTTCCTTCATATCAATAATTGCACCAATCATTCTAAGGAAAGGTCTACCAAGAATAATAGGACATGAAGGATTGCAATCTATGTCAAGAACAATAAAATCTACAGGCACATAATTCCTACTAGCAACAATAAAACATCATTAATTCTTCCCATAGGTTTCTTAATAGTGGAATCCGCAAGGTGCAAGTTTAGAGAACAATCATCAAGATCACGTAAACCTAACAAATCACACAAAGTCTTTGAATCGTGGAAACACTAGCACCCAAATCACATAAAGCATAGCATTCATGATCTTTAATTTTAATTTTAATAGTTGGTTGCCACTCATCATAAAGTTTTCTAGGGATAGAAACTTCCAATTCAAGTTTTTCTTCATAAGATTGCATCAAGGCATCAACGATATGTTTAGTAAACGCTTTATTTTGACTATAAGCGTCAGGAGAATTTAGCACGGATTGCAATAAGGAAATACAATCAATCAAAGAGCAATTTTCATAGTTAAATTCCTTGAAATCCATAATAGTGAGTTTAGCAACATGTAGGGTTTTAATTTCTTCAATCCCACTTTTATCAATTTTAGCATCAAGATCAACAAATTCCGAATTCTTGGAACGCCTTCTAGGTAAAGGTGGATCATATTCAGTCCCATCATTATCAAGATTCATATTGCAAAACAAAGATTGAATAGGGGACACATCAATAACTTTTAGATCTTCATCTGTATTTTCATAGGAACTAGAAGAACACGCTCTTATAAAGGCATCTTTCTTAGTACGCATCCTAGCGGTTCTTTCTTTTTACTCATCAATGGAAATTCTCATGGCTTTGAGAGACTCATTGATATCATGCTTAGGTGAAATAGATCTAAGTTTCAAAGAATCAACATCAAGAGAAATTCTATCAACGTTCCTAGCCAAATCATCAATCTTAAGCAATTTTTCTTCAATCATAGCATTAAAATTATTTTCCGAAGTAATAAATTCTTTAATATTAGATTCAAAATCAGAGGGCATCTTATTATAATTTCCATAAGAATTGTTGTAGGAATTACCATAATTATTAGAGGGATTACTAGGATAAGGCCTAGGATTAAAATTTCATCTATACGCGTTGTTACCAAAATTGTTCCTACCAACAAAATTCACATCCATAGATTAATTATTATTATCAATCAAAGTAGACAACGGCATATCATTAGGATCAGAAGAAACACTCTTATTAGCAAATAATTTCATAATTTCATCTATCTTTCCACTCAAAACATTAATTTCTTCTATCGCATGCACCTTTTTATTAGTAGATCTTTCAGTATGTGTCGTGGAATTGTCACGGCAGATGTCCTTAGTGTCAGGACTTAGTCGCAAGGCCAAGGCATCTATGTGGTAGCTTGACAGGGATTGAGCGGAATCGAGAGACGCAACATAAGACAAGGATTTAGACAGCTTTGGGCCCCGGGAAACATCATCCGGTAATAACCGTACATGTTGTTTGTGGCTAGATATAATTATGCTCATGAGAGAGTTGCCGGTAAGCCGGCTCTTTGTGTCTAGCCCTAGATATTGTTTCTTATTGTCTGTCCCTCTTTGGGGAGCCCTGCCCATCCTTATATATGTTGAAGGGGAGGGTTACATGTGGAGTCATAGTAGGACTAGGACTAGTCTATCCTTTCTCACAAGTTGAATACAAGTCCGGGTCTTGCTTCCTCGTAAAGGAAATATTCATCATC
The DNA here is from genome assembly GCF_003073215.2 of Triticum urartu. NCBI lineage: Eukaryota > Viridiplantae > Streptophyta > Magnoliopsida > Poales > Poaceae > Triticum > Triticum urartu. Next base: position 27,880,895 of record NC_053024.1, read on the forward strand.
CCTTTCCTCTTAAGCCAGCCCACCAGAGTATAATGTCCAGGCGCGTTACACGTAAACCACCATGTCCAGGCAGATCGCCAGTGAATCGCCAAGCTCCAGCCAGGTCTCTGGTGAGTCGCCAAGTTCGGCCGGGTCATGATTCCGGCCGGGTCATACCGCGGGGTATATCCCCGACATTAGCCCCCATTTTAATTTGGATTTATCCATGTTAAACTGATCCTGTAAAATAAACACAAGAACAAACTTGATAGCTTGTGCTTTGGGTTAAATATTTTCCTGAACCGGCACCTGATCATCTTTAAGTCCTTGTCATTTCCTCCTGGATGCATACTCAAAGATCTCATAGCAAATCTCTTTTAACAGATATGTCCAAACCTTCTTTTGAGAAATCCGGGTCAATAGGCCAGCTTCAGAGCCAATTGCAGACATTGATGTCTCATAGAGAAATATTGTAAGAAATAATCCACTTGAATCGGCTTCCAAAGCGCCGGCTTAAAAAATATTGGTATTGAAAAACTCATCGGACTTTCAGCCGGCTTGAAGATGTAAAACTTGCTGGTTTATCATTACCAAAAACTGCCGGATTATAAAACAGACGATGCCGGGTCATAATTGTTGTTGACACCATTTTATGTAATTGATCCTCCTGATTTGCTCAAAACTGATAATTTGAAGATTTTTCTCCCTTATATCCATATTACCTGTAGCCCCCAAGTCTTGAGCAGAACAAAGTGATGGTTTAAGACATGCTCCAATAAATGTTGCAACCTTGAAGACATCCGGTTTATTCATCTCAATCATATAAACTGAATATTCCACACATGTAGCCCCCAAGTGCCGGGTTGTCATGCTTGCAGCAACCTGGGACTTGTAATTGCTTTATGCTCATGAAAACTTCAACCAGTGTAGCCCCCAAGGGCCGGGTCATTATGCAATAATGAGCAGGGATTTTGTAGATATAACCATGTAAATTTGAACAACAATGTGTAGCCCCCAAGGGCCATCTTAGTAAGATAATGCTGAGCTGGGACTCTGTATATAATTGATAATAACATCATATAATATAGTCTCCACCACGGGGCTTGAACCCACGTCCACAAGGTTAAGAGCTTTGTACTCCACCAACTGAATAGTGGACCGTTCAATATAATGGATTAATGCTTGTGTACCTTGAATTTTTGACAGGAGCAATTGGTAGCCTCCAAGGGCCAACTCATTTAGAATGTGATGAGTCGGGTCTTCAATAAGTTGAGCAAAAAATGACTTTGCATTAGCCCCCAAGTGCCATGGTGCATGCTGGCAGTGACATGGGACTTGCATATTTGATATAATCCCAATCTGAATAATGTAGCTCCCAAGTGTCGGGTCGTAAGCCTGCAGCGACTCGGGATTATTCCTTCCATTGTAGAATAAATCATATCCATTGATAAAAATAATAGCCGTTGCGCTAAAGCGACTTTGAAAACCTCAATCATAACACTGGTTATTGATAATCACAATAGAAATCCAGCCATGTTGGTTATTCAAGATTTGAATAATATAATCCGGTATGAAAACAACAATCATTCAATATCATCATGAAAATCCAGCCAGTTTTGGCTATTAAAGATTTGAATACCTCATCGGTTGACAAGTAAATCCGGAGTTTAAATACCTGGCGGCTCTTGGCCGATGACGACATAATGCACATTCATTGTAAGTCGGAATTTTTGTAAGCCGGTGGCCTATAGCCCTTGAGAAAATCAATAATTGATAACCCTTTTGAGACACCAATTTCAGTGATGAGCTTGGGCTGAAGCATTTATATAAGTCATAATTCTGCAAATCCCGCACAGAGTTTAAACAACATATGCCCTGGCGACTTAACGTCAAGAGCCAGGGCGGGTAACCACCCAAATGTAGTCTTACCCTGCACACAATTAGATCATAAGAACCCTTGGCGGTTTACATGGCCTGTGCAGTAAGGGTGATAACCCAATCCTTAGAAGCTAATGCTTCCACATAGATGATGATTGTCATAAGCTGGTGATTTATAGTCAAAAGTCAAGCTGGGTTAAGCATAAAACACTTATATACATTTGAGATATAATCCAAAAAAGGTCTCAAGTCAAAACCCAAAATTGTTCACAAAAAAGACTTCAAAAATTTAAGGCTTCTGATTCGTATACGATTAGAAAACCGTTCCAAAGGGGTTGAGCTAAGATTCGAATACGATCATATAGCCCCCAGTGGCTTTGCCGTTGTCGATCAAGAGGGTACTGACATCTATGTTCTCTTTGGTTCGAATACGACCTATGTTTGAACAGGAAGCCCCCAAATGACCTTGAGAGTTGTTTAACGATGCTGATTCGAATACGATCCATGTCGGACCCAAAAGAGGTTAAGCTATGATTCGGATACGATCAAGAAGCCCCCTAGTGAGTTTGGCATTGTGCCGATCAAGAGGGTACCGACAACTATGTTCTTTTTGGTTCGAATATGACCTATGTTTGAACGGGAAGCCCCCAAGTGACCATATAAGTTTGAGAGAATTCCTTATTTGACACTCTCTTAAAATTGTGTTCCTTATTTGACACTGAAGAAAATTTTCTTCCCTATATGATCTCTAGTCTTATTTTTTTTCCCTATATGACACTCTAGTGCATTTTGTTCACGTGAAAAGACCATTTTACCCATATGTATAATGTGACCACAAATATGCTTTCGAAAAGTCTGTTGAATTAGGCCGGCCGGTAAAAAATCAGGTCAAGTCTACTACGTTTAGGAATTTTTCTCTGGATAAGCGGCGGGGTGGGCGGACAGAGTCAGCCGGCTGGACAGCAACCGCAACACGGCCGGAGCCGGCTATGCTACCTCCCTCCCGGCCATCTACTCCAGAAGACAGCCGAGCTCGCGTCGATCTCCTAGCTGATGCGTGATGCTTGAGGCGTGCTATGGATGGATGATGGATGGATCTCTTGGTAGCTCCCCGTGGGTGCGCCGTGCGTTGCCTCCTTTTGTGCGTGCGTTGTGCCTTGGTATTTATAGGCAGCTAGAGAAGGTCCGGCGCTGGCCATTGCCGTTTTGATTTTTATGGAGCGATATGGATGTAACGTTGTTTAATATAAACGCGTCCCTACCTCAACCCCTTGAAGGTTGTTTAAATCTTTGGCCCTGTGGGGCAGCGGAATCCATCGATACAAATTGAAGCAAACAAAATTCAAAAAAAAAAATTGAAGCAAACAGAGCCTTTGTCTCTCGCTCTTTGGAAATCTCCAGCCGGTACAAGAAATCATGATCGAGGCCTTCGATGGTTCATGTGCTAATTGACCGGTCTGGCTAGTTGTCTATACGTATTTGTGTACATATACGCAGCCAGCTTGCCTGCCGGAGCGTAGATATTTAAATACGTACGCGCACCCTGACGATCAAGCGAATACATGTATTCTAGCTTCGTATGACCCGGTTCATATACATACGCATGTTGGCTGCACCGAACTGGGCGTACGTTCGTGCTAGCACGCAACTTCTTTCCATACAGCTATAGGTCCTGCATGGGCCATGCAAATACGTGCACATGCACTAATGGCATGCACGTAGGTGATCACCGAAGCACACACAAAAGTGCTTTAAAAAATTCATTCATTTTTAAGAATGCATTTTAGTGTTAAAGCACACGTACAAAAGTACGTCAAACAGTCGCACTCACAAACCATACCGCATGAAACTAGACTCACAGCTGAATACGTTCTAAATACATTGGATGCATGCGCTCAGGTATACAGAATACACACGCATCCCAAAAAAGACCAACGAAGGAGATAACATGTTCAGCTGTGCTCACTCTCATAAACAAATTTTCCCTAATTAGGCTCAATGCTACATATTTCTGGTCACATTATGTACAGGAGCAAAAAGGTCTTTTCACGTGTACAAAATGAACTAGAGTGTCATATAGGGAAAGAAATTAAGACTATAGGTCATATAGGGAAGAAATTTTTTTCAGTGTCAAATAAGGAACATGATTTTAAGCGAGTGTCAAATAAGGAATTCTCTCTATAAGTTTTTGCATTGCACTGATCAAGAGGGTACCGACAGCTATGCTCGATGAGCAGGAAACCCCCAAGTGACCATAATAGGATAAGCCGTAAGGCAGGATACCTATGTTCGAACTGCGCATCATGGCAGCAAGTTCTTTTTGGCAACCTTTAATTTTTCTTAGAACTCGAACTTGCGAGAGATTAATTCTTTTTGAACCAGAACTTTAAACCGGATTTGAAAGCTTCAAAAATTTGTGAGGGACAAATTTACCTTGAGCCGGATTTTGAACCGGATTTGAGAGCTTCAAAAATTTGTGAGGGACAAATATACCTTGGGCCGGATTTTAAACCAGAGTCCTTATTTTGAGCTGGAAATCTTCTGACGGCCTTTAAATTTTCATCGATCTAGCAGTAATCTCCGGGGCCGGGTTATTTTTCCCTTCAATGACCCGGAGTTCTTGAATTTATTGAGACCGGCTAATTTTGCAGAGTCATACCATTGTAGCCCCCGAGTCTCAAGACGACTCGAGGAGTTGGTTTGAGATTCTCCATATTTGACCAAAGCAGAAGGTGTATATTATTGGCGTTGATAGCGCGCTGTGAATCCACAGAAGGTTGAGGTGACTGCGGCGGGTTATAAATGATCCCGTATGAGCCGTGTCAGCAACTCGGCCAATGATTCCTTCCAATTGGCTGTTTGAAGTTAACCAAACTGTAGTAGCGGCGACTTGTGCGCCTGCCCATTGAACCATCCAGTGCAGACGGCGGCTTATAATATATGATAATTTGCCTCCAATTTGTTGGAAGAAAAACAGGCTTCCCAAGTAGTGACTTGCTCATGCTCAATAAACAGCTCATCCAGACAAGTGCGGCTCGTTGCGTTGATGTAGACCAGGCCGCGAGAGACGGGTGGTAAAAACGACCGCAACATTTGAGGCGGCATAGACAGATGAACCGGTCGTGGCGTTGTAAGCCGGTGCGGACGGGCAAGTTGTCCTCCTTATTGTAAGATGGTGTGGTCGCGAGAGACGGCCATGGCGTTGTAAGCCGGCGCGGTCGCGAGAGACAGCCACGGCGTTGTAAGCCGGCGCGGTTGCGAGAGACGGCCACGGCGTTGTAAGCCGGCGCGGTTTTGAGAGACGGCCACGGTGTTGTTAGCCGCTGCGGGAGTCCGTTGAGTAACGACGACCACCCGTGCCAAAAGATGTTGGCATGCCTCTATTTCCGTGGTATAATATCACTTTTCGTCATAAATAATTGCCCAGCATAAACAATATTGCAGATCAAGGCAAAGATAAACTTGTTCTCTAACAAAAACAGCATGTGCTAATAAAACAAACTTGGATGGACATCACCTGCTTTGTTTGGACGACGTTTATCGAAACCGAGGTGGCTCAGGCAGACCAGCGACTCAATATAGTTCCGGCGGCTCAGGATGAATCGGTCGCGGTGTTGTAAGCCGGATGAGTCGGTCGCGGTGTTGTAAGCCGGATGAATCGGTCACGGTGTTGTAAGCCGGATGAATCGGTCGCGGTGTTGTAAGCCGGCGCGGACGGGCGAGTCAATCGCAGGCGCGGTAAGCCGTGCGGACGGGCGAGTCAACCACGTCGTCTTGATGTAGTGAACAATTGTCCTGCCTCAACAACATTGCAAACCAGAGTAATTGCTCTTTTAAAGAAAATAATATATAATATATAAAAATATACTGGATGGATTTCACCTGATATGTTAGGCCAGAAATTATCCACCGTGGAGTTGATGATCACTATGGTGAAGCTGAAATCAATCACGGCCGAGTCGGTCGCGGTAACAGACAGATGAGCCGGCCGCAGCATTGTAAGCCTGCAACGGATGGACGAGTCATCCGTGGCGTTGTAACCCGTACAGACGATTAAGTCCGTCGGGGGCACGGTCCCGGCGGATTGATGTAGATTGACCTGCATGGGCGGCGACTTGCACACACCCGTTCAACAGCAAGCGGGTGTGAACGCCAGTGCATGATGATGCTGATGCACACTCCATAAATACAACGTAATACCTCCTTTATAATGAATCATCATCCCTGCATACAAAAAATATGTAGAGTAGAGTAGTTTTTGAAAGAATTTAATATGTCCTAATAAAAAATAAACCGGATGAGTAGCACCTGATTTATTTGAGCAGACGTGACACGTCCGTTAGAATTTGTCCAGGATGTCTTTGCTGGCCGTACTGCGATTTGAACCTTTAAACAGAGTAAAGTACTAATACTGGTACTTGGCCTTGTGTAACAGTACATGGTCTCGACGTAATTAGGCTCTTGTTCAGCCAAAGCCTAGGAATCATTGCCCAAGTTACTTTACGCAAGTGGTAGAAAATTATAATCCTTGACCTTATGTGGGCTGTAGTAGTGACAGTAGTTTTCATCAGCCTGGTGACCGCCCGTGGCACCTGCACCCGTGACGCTCTGGCCAGATTCGCTATCGTGGCGCACTTTATTTCTGTCTTAATCCAGTCGATGGAACTGCAATGGGAGGTCTCCACTTCTAATTTATTCGTGGGTTGGGTAAACAGAACATATCTCTTTCAACCCGAGGCGGAGCCGGGTCAGTGTGGCGGCTCGGCGAAGCGGGCTGAGACAGCCTACAGTCGAGGCACTAGTAGGGACCGGCTTGAGGACGGAGTGGCCGATTGCCAGCGGAGGCGGCGGAAGGCCGCCTCGGGGTCGAGGTGTGTCCATGGCGGCGGCGGCAACGAACCGCGGCGGCTGACAGTGGCTTGACAGCAGCAGAGGTGGCGGGCCTTAGCGCCCGCGAGATGAAAACGGCTGCTCGCAACAGCGGCGTATAACTGAAGCCGACTATGCTGTTGGTTTTTGATTGAGAGCTCACGTAAACAAGTACTAATTGTTTTTTGAGAGCTCACATGAGCAAGTACGGGCCTCCAAGTAGTATTCGCGGTAGGAGTACCGGATGCAATTGGCTTCTGCCTTTACTCAAAAGGAATAGCACCTGCAGCTACGAATTGACGCTCCCAGGACTTGAACCGGCGAAACAGTGCACGATAGCGGAAATTGACTATCTCGGCGACTTGGCAACTCGACGACTTGATGTAGACGCACAGAAAACCGAGCGGAGGCTGACCTCCACCACTACGTACGAATTCAAAATAGAAGTTAAACCGTATCGGTCTGATTTGATGGAACACCAGATTGGGTCGGCAGCGGCGCTCAGGATACTGCAACCCTAATCTCGTATATGCCAACTCCAAAGTATAACCATATTTCCGATCACAAGTCGATGAGTACGCCGGCTATGTCGAGAGTTGTCTCATGCCAGTTCATAATACACGATTGTTTCGTGCCGGCTCTTTTCCTCTGGCACATCGCGAGCTTCTCGATCCATAAAAAAATCCCTCCAAGAACTCAACGCCATCGTGCGCAGCCCCACGGTGGGCGCCAACTGTCGTGAAATTATCACGGCAGATGTCCTTAGTGTCAGGACTTAGTCGTGAGGCCAACACATCTATATGGTAGTTTGAGAGGGGTTGAGCGGAATCGAGAGACGCAACATAAGACAAGGATTTAGACAGTTTCGGGCTCCGGGAAACATCATCCGGTAATAACCCTACATGTTGTTTGTGGCTAGATCTCAGTATGCTCATGAGAGTGTCGCCGGTAAGCCGGCTCTTTGTGTGTAGCCCTAGATATTGTTTCTTATTGTCTGTTCCTCTTTGGGGAGCCCTGCCCCTCCTTATATATGTTGAAGGGGCGGGTTACATGTGGAGTCATAGTAGGACTAAGACTAGTCTATCCTTTCTCACAAGTTGAATACAAGTCCGGGTCTTGCTTCCTCGTAAAGGAAATATTCGTCATCTCTTTCCTCTTAAGCCGGCCCACCAGAGCATAAGCCGGCCTGCTGGGCCTTGGGCCTTGTCGTCCGTCTGATCCGCCCGCCGGGTCTCCAGTGAGTCATAATGTCCAGGCGGATTACACGTAAACCGCCATGTCCGGGCGGATCGTCTGTGAATCGCCAAGCTCTAGCCAGGTCTCTGGTGAGTCGTCAAGTTCGGCCGGGTCATGATTCCGGCTGGGTCATACCGCCGGGTATATCCCCGGCAGTATACCATTGAGAATAATTAACCATAAATATTATTTAGGAGTTTAGTAGCTTCTTCTAAAGTGATTTCCATAAAAGTGCCTCCCGCGGCCGAATCTAAAAGATTACTAGAAGCAAAATTCAATCCGGCATAAAAATTCTGAACAATCATCCACAAATTTAAACCATGAGTAGGTAAATTACTTATCATTAATTTCATTCTCTGCCAAGCTTGTGCAACATGTTCATGATCAAGTTGCTTAAAATTCATAATATCGTTTCTAAGAGAGATGATCTTAGTGGGAGGAAAATACTTAGAGATAAAAGTATCTTTGCACTTATTCCATGAATCAATACTATTTTTAGGCAAAGACGAAAACCAAGATTTAGCACGATCTCTAAGCGGAAAAGGAAATAGCTTCAATTTAACAATATCATTATCCACATCTTTCTTCTTTTGCATGTCACACAAATCAGCGAAGCTATTTAGATGGGTAGCGGCATCTTCACTAGGAAGGCCGGAAAATGGATCTTTCATGATAAGATTCAGCAAAGCAGTATTAATTTCACAAAATTCAGCATCGATAAGAGGAGCAATCGGAGTGCTAATAAAATCATTGTTGTTGGTATTGGTGAAGTCACACAATTTAGTATTATCTTGAGCCATCGTGACAAGCAAGCAAACTAACACATGAGCAAACAAAAAGCAAGCGGGCAAAAAGAGGCAAATAGAGAAAGAGAGGGAGGATAGAGAGAGAGGGCAAATAAAACGGTAAGGGTGAAGTGGGGGGGAGGAAAACGAGAGGCAAATGGCAAATAATGTAATGCGGGAGATAAGGGTATGTGATGGGTACTTGGTATGTTGACTTTTGCGTAGACCTCCCCGGCAACGGCGCCAGAAATCCTTCTTGCTACCTCTTGAGCACTGCGTTGGTTTTCCCCCGAAGAGGAAGGGATGATGCAGCAAAGTAGCGTAAGTATTTCCCTCAGTTTTTGAGAACCAAGGTATCAATCCAGTAGGAGGCTACGCGCGAGTCCCTCGTACCTGCACAAAACAAATAAATCCTCGCAACCAACGCAGAATAGGGGTTGTCAATCCCTATACAGGCCACTTACGAGAGTGAGATCTGATAGATATGATAAGATAATATTTTTGGTATTTTTTGTGATAAAGATGCAAAGTAAAATAAAGGCAAAGTAAATAGCAAAGGAAATAACTAAGTAGTAGGAGATTAATATGATGAAATAGACCCGGGGGCCATAGGTTTCACTAGTGGCTTCTCTCGAGAGCATAAGTATTCTACGGTGGGTGAACAAATTACTGTTGAGCAATTGACAGAATTGAGCATAGTTATGAGAATATCTAGGTATGATCATGTATATAGGCATCACGTCCGAGACAAGTAGACCGACTCCTGCCTATCTACTACTATTACTCCACTCATCGACCGCTATCCAGCATGCATCTAGAGTATTAAGTTAAAAACAGAATAACATCTTAAGCAAGATTACATGATGTAGAGGGATAAAATCATGCAATATGAAGAAAACCCCATCTTGTTATCCCCGATGGCAACAATACAATACGTGCCTTGCTGCCCCTACTGTTACTGGGAAAGGACACCGCAAGATTAAACCCAAAGCTAAGCACTTCTCCCATTGCAAGAAAGATCAATCTAGTAGGCCAAACCAAACTAATAATTCGAAGAGACTTGCAAAGATAACCAATCGTACATAAAAGAATTCAGAGAAGATTCAAATATTATTCATAGGTACACTTGATCATAAATCCACAATTCATCGGTCTCAACAAACACACCGCAAAAAGAAGATTACATCGAATAGATCTCCACAAGAGAGGGGGAGAACATTGTATTGAGATCCAAAAAGAGAGAAGAATCCATCTAGCTAATAACTATGGACCCTTAAGTCTGAGGTAAACTACTCACACTTCATCGGAGGGCTAAGGTGTTGATGTAGAAGCCCTCTGTGATCGATGCCCCCTCCGGTGGAGCTCCGGAACAGGCCCCAAGATGGGATCTCGTGGATACAGAAAGTTGTGGCCGTGAAATAGGTTTTTGGCTCCGTATCTGATCGTTTGGGGGTACGTAGGTATATATAGGAGGAAGGAGTATGTCAGTGGAGCAACAGGGGGCCCACGAGGGTGGAGGGCGCGCCTGGGGAGGGGGGTAGGCGCGCCCCCTACCTCGTGGCCTCCTCTTTTCTTTCTTGACGTAGGGTCCATGTCTCCCGGGTCTTGTTCGTTGAGAAAATCATGTTCCCGAAGGTTTCATTCCGTTTGGACTTCGTTTGATATTCCTTTTCTTCGAAACCCTAAAACACAAAAAAACAGCAATTCTGGGCTAGGCCTCCGGTTAATAGGTTAGTCCCAAAAATAATATAAAAGTGGATAATAAAGCACAATAATGTCCAATACAGTAGATAATATAGCATGGAGCAATCAAAAATTATAGATACATTGGAGACGTATCACTGACTCGGCAGGCCCATTGGGGGTTTGTGCCAAAACGTTTTCCCTGGCGACCCCGGCTGGCACCCAGCGCGCCGGGTTCGGCCTGGGTTTGCCGGCGCCAAATTTGGCCCTAATTGGCAAAATCTAGGCTTCTGGAGCGCGTCTGGGCCATTTTTTATGCACCGGCGAGGAAAAATGGCCTTGGGGGCCTGTTTAGGGCGCGAGTGGAGATGCTCTGAGATAAACTAGAAGAGTCCAGTGGAACATCTTTCGAATTGAAATAGGCCCAAAGATATTAGCTAATGGCATTATTGCCAAGTGGTGTAGTATAAATTTTTAACTTATGTTTTCAAGTAGCTTAAAGGTGTAGTGAGGAATCTTGAGCCAAAACCATGATAAGGACCAGACCACCAATTTAGATTTGGGCAATGCCACCTTTGTCAGAAGGGTACCAGCCAGTACCACCCACCGCCACACCCTAGTAGCCAACATGACCAAGAGTTACAACCACCACCACCATGAAGGCCACCAGAGATCCTCCTGGTAGCCCGCCATCCAGAGCACCACACCTCACACCGATACCACAACGTGCAACCACTACCAACGAGGACAGGAAGTAAGCACCCCCTCCCCTGACCCATGAGACCCCACCATGCCAGTAGAAGAGAAAGAGGCTAAAGTTGACGCACCGGTGCCCGACAAAGACGCCCTGGGCCACACACGAAGGCTCTATGCCGCCGGCCAAGTGACTACAAGCACCACCAGAGAGGACATCGACCAGCGCCTGCTACCTCTTGAGCATGTGTTGGTTTTCCATTGAAGAGGAAAGGGTGATGCAGCAAAGTAGCGTAAGTATTTCCCTCAGTTTTTGAGAACCAAGGTATCAATCCAGTCGGAGGTAACATGCAAGTCCATAGTACCTGCACAAACAAACATGAACCTCGCAACCAATGCGATAATGGGGTTGTCAATCCCTTCACGGTCACTTACGAAAGTGAGATCCGATGGAGATAATGAGATAAATATTTTTGGTATTTTTATTGTATAGATTGGAAAATAAAGATTGCAAAATAAACAACGATAGAAATAGCAAGTTTATGGGAAAATAATATGATGGAAGATAGACCCGGGGGCCATAGGTTTCACTAGTGGCTTCTCTCAAGATAGCAAATTCTACGATGGGAGAACAAATTACTGTCAAGCAATTGATAGAAAAGCGCATAGTTATGAGAATATCTAGGCATGATCATGTATATAGGAATCACGTCTGCGACAAGTAGACCAAAACGATTCCGCATCTACTACTATTACTCCACTCATCGACCGCTATCCAGCATGCATCTAGAGTATTAAGTTAATGAAAACAGAGTAACGCCTTAGGCAAGATGACATGATGTAGAGGGGTAAATTCATGCAATATGATAAAACCCCCATCTTGTTATCCTTGATGGCAACAATACAATACGTGCCTTGCTGCCCCTGCTGTCACTGGGAAAGGGCACTGCAAGATTGAACCCAAAGCTAAGCACTTCTCCCATTGCAAGAAAGATCAATCTGGTAGGCCAAACCAAACTGATAATTCGAAGAGACTTGCAAAGATATTAAATCATACATAAAAGAATTCAGAGAAGAATAAAATATTGCTCATAGATAATCTTGATCATAAACCCACAATTCATCGGATCTCGACAAACAAACCGCAAAAAGAATTACATCGAATAGATTTCCAAGAGAATTGAGGAGAACTTTGTATTAAGATCCAAAGAGAGAGAAGAAGCCATCTAGCTAATAACTATGGACCCGAAGGTGTGCGGTAAACTACTCACATATCATCGGAGAGGCTATGGTGTTGATGTAGAAGACCTCCGTGATCGATTCCCCCTCTGGCTGAGTGCCTGAAATGGCCCCAACATGGGATCTCACGGGTACAGAAGGTTGCGGCAGTGGAAATAGGGTTTCATGGTGCTCCTGGATGTGTTTAGGGTATATGGCATATATAGGAGGAAGAAGTAGGTCGCTGGAGCTGCGAGGGGCCCATGAGGGTGGGGGCATGCCCTCCTGCCTCGTGGCCTCCTCGCTTCTTTCTTGACGTCCACTCCAAGTCTCCTGGATCACGTTTATTCCAAAAATAACTCTCCCGAAGGTTTCATTCCGTTTGGATTCCGTTTGATATTCCTTTTCTGCGAAATACTAAATTGGCAAAAAACAACAATTTGCACTGGTCCTTTGGTTAGTAGGTTAGTCCCAAAAATAATATAAAAAGGTATATTAAAGCCCATTAAACATCCAAAACAGATAATATAATAGCATGGAACAATAAAAAATTATAGATACGTTGAAGACGTACCAGCGCCCCATGGGATCTGGCAATTCCAAATATGGACTGGGCACCGGATAGCCTTAGTCGCGCTAGTCATTGTTGCCTCCGACGCCCCACTAAGCATCATCCACCAACGCCACCAACTGTGGGCCTCTAACCGGTCACCATCATGAAGACCGCACGCCCGCGAGGAGAGCACGCGCCAACCCTCCAACGGCCGCCGCACCACCATGTCCCACAATGCCCAGTCTGTCACGCCCCGCCATGCAAGTACGCCATCACCACGCAAGCGCCCCGCAATGCCTCTGGCCTCGGGACAGCAAGGCACCCCGATCCAGATGTGCCAGCCCACGCCAGGCTGCTTGGAGGGAGGACATGGAGGCCTCGCTGCCGCCATTGATGCCAAGAATCTCCTGGCCATGCCTAGGATTCCTCCCCATCGCCTCGCGGTGCGATACAGGAAAGTGGGACTTGTCTTAATGCAAGAAAGTCACTCAAGACTCACCTGGTCCGGACATCTCCGCTTGATCCACATAATGCGAGGAGTAAAAAAATTAGGGGACCAATCGGTCAATTCGAAACATACATTAGCAAATTTTTACTAATGGAGTATTTTATTGTACTTTCGAGGATCATAACATCGGCAACACATGTCATGACTTGCCAAAACCAACCAAAACTCCGGAGAATACAAAGAGATCGGACACCCAGCCTGCTAGCCGGGCAATAGGAGGGAAGGTATTCGATCGATAAACTTGAAGGTTGACTAGATGCCATGTTTGTTGGATTAAAATAAACCACCACCTAATATAGCCGCAGCAGCCTACTACGCCTATCGGAGTCGATGAGATGGGCTCCGAGGCCGGTGTTACTCCTTCGCCGCTGAGGCGCAGCGGGCGTCATCATGTCGGGACTGGCGGATCAGCAGCCACCGACGAGGACACTATGGTGAAGGCCATGCGTAGGACTGCTGCACGCAACCTAGACTTCGGAGGTACCCCCTCTCGCAAATCTTTTATGTCTTTTGATAATTCCAAAGTATCTTCAAATCTCACTAGACTTGGGGTGTCACTAGGACGTAATGAGAATGAGATAGATTTTTCGGTCATGGCTCTAAAACAAGTGGAGTTCGCCTGGCTTATGGTTGCTCCAAAGTTTTCGAGCTTTGTCGACCCTCTCGTGTCAGATGAGAAGGATGAGGATGCTGATGCCAATCATGAAGGCAAGCTTCTCTCTCATTTGGTTAAAAACACGACTGAAGTAGACCTTGACGATACTGTATGTGACACTATGCTTTTTGAGCTTGTCGCGTCTGTGCACAAGAACAAGTCTAACTCTGCAAAGAAAAGAGGACGCTCTTCTAAGAAGGCAAAGGTCTCTAAACATAAAGTTGGTTCATCATGAGAGGTATGTTCTGGAATAGCAGAGGTCTTGGTGACTTGGCTAAACACAAACACATTGCCGATTGTGCAAAGGATCATACGTTGGACTTTGTGGTTATCACTGAGTCGGGTAAACGTGATTTTCCAACACGTGATCTGGACCACTTTTCATGTGGTTTTGATTACGAATGGCACGTCTTACTGCCGACCGGGAGGTCCGGGGGAATATTGGTAGGTATTAACTCTACATACTTACAACTATTGTCCACGTCAAGGGGAGAGTATCATATCAAATTCCACCTTCGAAATAAGTCCGACAACTTCATCTGGAGTCTGGTGGCTGTATATGGCGCCGTTCAAGAGGAGTTTAATTCTGCATTTCTAAAAGAATTGGTTAATACATGTCCAGATAATCCCCATCCCATGTTAATCGGGGGGTGGGTTAATATCCTTCGATATCAGCAGGAAAAAAATGATCAGTTTGACACTAGGTGGCCTTTCCTCTTTAATGCTGTTATTGACAGCCTGGATCTGAGGGAGATCACGATGTCTGGTCGTCAGTATAACTGGGCCAATAACCGACCGGTGCCAGCTTTTGAAAAACTGGACCGGGTGCTAGTTACCACCGACTGGGAATATAAATATCCGCTAGCCTCGGTTCGGGAACTAGAAAGAATTGAGGCCTTATCGGATCACGCTCCGTTGCTAACCGATTTTGGACAACCAATCCCAAGTTCTAACCGTCACCAGTTTAAATTTGAACTGGGATGGCTCACTAGAGGGACTTCATGAGCTGGTTAAGAAGGTGTGGGCGCGCCAGCCTCGCGGTAACACACCCATTCAACGATGGAATAATTGAATCCGTGCCTTGCGTCGATTCCTTCGAGGATGGGCCAAGCATACTGCTGGCATTTACAAAAAATAGAAACTGCGATTGTCTACCTTAATTGATTCCTTTGATAAAATAGCGGAGGTGGGGCCTCTGTCTGCTATTGAGATTGAGCAAAAAAGCAATCTTAACGAGCAGATTGCTCGCCTACTACGTGAGGAAGAGATTAAATGGTACCAACGTAACAAGGCGGATTCGCTAGTGCAAGGTGATGATAATACAAAATACTTTCAAATGCTAGCCAATGGCAGGCATAGAAAGAAGCGTATATTCGCCCTTGACAAGGAGGAAGGCCGAATAGAGGGGGACGTACCACTTAGAAATTTTATCACTAAGTTTTACAAAGACCTTTTTGGGCCTTTGCTACCTCTTGAGCACTGCGTTGAATTTCCTTGAAGAGGAAAGGATGATGCAGCCAAGTAGCGTAAGTATTTCCCTCAATTTTTGGGAACCAAGGTATCAATCCAGTAGGAGGCTGCATGCAAGTCCCTAGTACCTGCACAAAACAAATAACTCCTCGCAACCAACGCGATAAGGGGTTGTCAATCCCTTCACGGTCACTTACGAGAGTGAGATCTGATAGATATGATAAGATAAGATTTTGGTATTTTTATGATAAAGATGCAAAGTAAAATAAAAGCAAAGTAAAAAGAAAAGGAAATAACTAAGTATTGGAAGATTAATATGATGAAGATAGACCCGGGGGCCATAGATTTCACTAGTGGCTTCTCTCAAGAGCATAAGTATTTTATGGTGGGTGAACGAATTATTGTTCAGCAATTGACATAATTGAGCATAGTTATGAGAATATCTAGGTATGATCATGTATATAGGCATCACGTCCGAGACAAGTAGACCGACTCCTGCCTGCATCTACTACTATTACTCCACTCATCGACCGCTATCCAGCATGCATCTAGAGTATTAAGTTAATGAAAACAGAGTAACGCCTTATGCAAGATGACATGATGTAGAGGGGTAAATTCATGCAATATGATAAAACCCCCATCTTGTTATCCTTGATGGCAACAATACAATACGTGCCTTGCTGCCCCTACTGTCACTGGAAAAGGACACCGCAAGATTAAACCCAAAGCTAAGCACTTCTCCCATTGCAAGAAAGATCAATCTAGTAGGGCAAACCAAACTAATAATTCGAAGAGACTTGCAAAGATAACCAATCATACATCAAATAATTCAGAGAAGATTCAAATATTGTTCATAGATAATCTTGATCATAAACCCACAATTCATCGGTCTCAACAAACACACCGCAAAAAGAAGATTACATCGAATAGATCTCCACAAGAGAGGGGGAGAACATTGTATTGAGATCCGAAAAGAGAGAAGAATCCATCTAGCTAATAACTATGGACCCGAAGGTTTGAGGTAAACTACTCACACTTCATCGGAGAGGCTATGGTGTTGATGTAGAAGCCCTCCGTGATGGATGCCCCCTCCGGTGGAGCTCCGTAACAGGCCCCAAGATGGGATCTTATGGATACATGAAGTTACGGCGGTGGAATTAGGGTTTTGGCTCTGTATCTGATTGTTTGGGGCTACATAGGTATATATAGGAGGAAGGAGTACGTCGGTGGAGCAACAGGGGGGGCACGAGGGTGGAGGGCGCGCCTGGGGTGGGGGGGGGTAGGCGCGCCCCCTACCTCGTGGCCTCCTCCTTTGTTTCTTGACGTAGGGTCCAGGTCTCCTGGATCATGTTCGGTGAGAAAATCACGTTCCCGAAGGATTCATTCCGTTTGGACTCCGTTTGATATTCCTTTTCTTCGAAACCCTAAAATAGGCAAAAAAAACAGCAATTCTGGGCTGGCCCTCCGGTTAATAGGTTAGTCCCAAAAATAATATAAAACTGGATAATAAAGCCCAATAATGTCCAAAACAGTAGATAATATAGCATGGAGCAATAAAAAATTATAGATACGTTGGAGAAGTATCAGCCTTCAACTGAAACTAATTTTCAGCTGGACGAATCCATTACTCATGGCATTACTCAAGTTACGGAAGCGGAAAATAAATTTGTAACCTCTCTGTTTTCTGAGGAGGAAATTCGAACCGCTGTGTTTTTGATGGAACACAACAAGGCGCCGGGACCGGATGGCTTTCCCGCAGAGTTCTATCAATGATTTTGGGACACGATTAAGGTAGACTTGGTTCAGTTGTTTAACCAACTGCATTTTGTTGACCTTGATATTTCTCGTTTAAACTTTTGGGAAATTATCCTATTTCCTAAGATTAAGGAGGCTAGTCGTATTCAACAATATCGACCGATTTGCCTTCCTAATGTAAGTTTTAAATTTTTTACAGAGGTAGCGACTAATCGGTTGAATGGTGTAGCTGACCATGTCCTAAAACCCACTAACAACATTAATGCAAGGCCGGAACATATTAGATGGAGTGGTCGTCCTGCACGAAACTATACATGAATTGCACCGAAAAAAGTTGAACGGTGTCATTCTTAAAATTGATTTTGAGAAAGCCTACGACAAACTTAAGTGGCCCTTCCTGTTGCAAACCTTGCGCATGAAGGGTTTTCACAAAAATGGTGTTGTTGGGTAGAGAGCTTTGTCTCTTGAGGTAGTGTGTCCATAAAAGTTAACGATGACGTTGGCAACTATTTTCAGACAATGAAGGGGCTTCGTCAAGGCGACCCTGCATCTCCTATTCTGTTTAACATTGTGGCCGACATGCTAGCTACCCTTGCTGAGCGGGCTAAGCTGGATGGTCAAATTAGTGGGGTCATTCCACACTTGGTAGAAGATGGTCTATCCATTCTACAATATGCGGATGACATGATACTATTCATGGATCATGATCTAGATAAGGCAAGAAATCTCAAGTTGTTATTATGTGCTTTTGAGGAACTTTCTGGTCTCAAAATTAACTTTCATAAGAGCAAACTCTTTTTCTTTGGCGATGCTGCAGAATCAGCACCCGAGTATGCTGAGATTTTTGGATGCCAGCTCGGGCAGTTTCCGATTCGGTATCTGTGTATTCCCATACACTATCGGCGTTTAGCTATCGCTAAGTGGAAGCATGTGGAAGAGAGACTTGAGAAACGATTAGCCAGTTGGAAGGCCAAACTCTTGTCTTATGGGGGGGGGGGGGGCGATTGATCTTGATAAATTTTGTCCTAAGCAACATGGTTTTATATATGTTGTCATTCTTCCACCTGCCGAAAGGGGTTCTACAGCGTCTAGACTACTTTAGATCTAGATTTTTTTGGCAGTGTGATAACGAAACCAAGAAATATCGACTGGCTAGGTGGAGCGTATTATGCAGACCTAAAATTCAAGGGGGCCTGGGAATCCAAGACCTTTGAGGTTAAAAACATCGCTCTTCTCAGCAAGTGGGTTTATAAACTACTCATTGAGAATGGAGTATGGCAGGAAATCATTCGCAACAAGTATGTGGGATCCAATGCAATTTCTCAAATTCGTTGGAAACCTGGGGATTCACATTTTTGGAGTGGTGTCATGAAGACCAAGGAATTCTTCTTCCAATTTGGGACCTTCTCGCTTAGGGACGGTTCTCAGGTTCATTTCTGGGAAGATACCTGGCTAGGGAACAACTCACAAATGGTGCAATATCCGAGCTTGTACCAGATTGTCAGACATAAATTTGTCACGATCAAACAATTCTTAGGACAAGAAAATCGCGATATTTCTTTCCGTAGGGATATTTTGGGCACTCGTCTGGCAGCATGGAATGAATTACTCACACGCCTGGAGGACATTCAACTGTCAGATGAGCCAGACACTTTTCGATGGAACTTGCACCAGAATGGCAAATTTTCAGTCAAATCCATGTATGATGCAATGCTTCATTGTGATGTTCCAGTAGATAACATGAAATTGTGGAAGCTAAAAATTCCTCTAAGAGTGAAGATTTTCCACTGCTTTCTAAACAAAGGAGTCATCCTAACTAGAGATAATCTGGCACGACGAAACTGGCATGGTTCCAAAACATGTGTCTTTTGCCAACATGACGGGTCTATCAAACACTTATTTTTTGAGTGCACGTTCGCTCGGGTAGTTTGGGCCATGGTCCAAGTAGCTTCGAATTTATACCCACCACGTAGTGCACGGAATATGTTCGGCAACTAGTTGCGCGGTATTGATGAACAATTTTCTGCACATATTTTTGTGGGAGTGACGGCATTATGCTGGGCAATGTGGCTTACGAGGAATGATGTGGTTTTTAACAATAAATGTGTCTCATCTCCTATGCAGGTTATTCATGTTTGTACATGATGGATCCATACTTGGTCTATCCTGCAGAAGCCGGAGGACATGGACCTTTTTATGATGGCGTCTACACGGCTGGGGCATACGACCAGGGAGGTTTTCTACCCCCAAGGATGGCGGTGTGATTTACGGATAGGATCTACCGCTCCTTAGGCTGGACACGATTTATTGCTTGGCATTGTATCGAATTATTTTATTTTTAGGGTGCTCTAGACTTTTTGGCTGTGTGCATCTAGCTATCCAGAGGCCGGGCTTTCTTTTGATACGATTGTATCACCTCGATATATCTATTCAATGAAAAGTCCTTTATCAAAAAAAAAACCCACCTAATATAGGGCCCCCCTGCTCGGTTTAGTAGGAGTGGTACACGTCGTTGAGCATCAAAAAACTTAGTGTTTTTAAGAGGGGGTGGGGGTAACCACAGCATTGAGCCATCCTGAACTTTTTTTATACTTCCACCATCCCAAAATAAATGACTTGACTTTATACTAAGTGAGGGAGTATATTTGTAAGCTATGTCATATACTCCTACAAAGAAGCAGGGAGAGAAGACCAAGGCGACCCAAACTACTCCCCAAACAGAGACACATCAAGTCTCGAAAGCATAGCCCCCCTGTCATGGAGCAATGGCCTTTTGGATTCATGTTCACATTTGTCTGATCAAGGCAAAATATCATTTGCAGAACTGGAGATTGTTAGAAGGGAGAGAGGGATTTGGTGGAATTGTTTTATGTATTGCTTGAGCCTCGTGGGTATATATATAGGAGTACAAGAGGTCGTCTTAGAGTACAAGGCAAGGTGGAATAAATCCTACGCTATCCTATGTTTTCATAATAACAATGATACTCAACATCCCCCCGCAGTCACAACGGTAGCGACACGGGCGGTGAGACTGGAGAAGAATCCGAAGGCAAGCCGACGGATCCCCCCCCCTCCCACAGTCGTAACGGTCGACGCATCACGGAGTCGTGGCTGGAGTGGCAACCGACGAGGTTGCTCAAGTAAGGCGATAGCCCTTTGTGCCGTTTGTCGAGGTAGCCGAGAGCGTAGGTGGTGTAGCCGTAGTCGAGGTAGCCGTGCGAAGAACGTCGTGGTCGATGTCGAGCCGAGGGTTGCTGGTGTTGAGGTAGTCGTCGTGGAGCCGTGGAAGAAGAGCAGCAGCGGCCTGAGGAGGCGGCGGCGGCTAGAGAAGGAGCGCGGCGGCGGTGCTCGAAGTAGGCGATAATGAACCCGACAGCGTGACGAAGACCGGCGTGGATGGTGACGTTCCTGCACCAAGGGAGACGGCGCGGCGCATGTCACGAGGAAGTCAACGCGCGTGGACGGCAGTGGATCGCGGGCCGCAGCGTTACGGTCCGAAGGGGCGACACAACGGCGGCGGGCAGGTCGGAGCGACGGCGCGGAAGACCTCAGAACGGTTGCAGGGATCGCGTGCCACGCTCGCTACGGCCCGATGGGGCGACGCAGCGGCAGCACGAGGGTCGGTGCAGCCTCGGGGACGGCCTGGAGTGGACGGCCTCGGTGCGGCGGTTGACCGCGGGCCGCGGCACTACGGCCCGTAGGGGCGACGCAACGGCAGCGCGCGATGTAGTGCAACCACGATAACAGTCTCAGGGCGGCGACGGAGACCACGTGCCGCGGCGCTATGGCCCGTAGGGGCGACGCAGCGGCGGCGCGGATCGATACAGCCACGAAAAAAACTACGGGGCGACGGCGGTGCGGCCTGATGAGACGACGCAGCGGTAACCCGTTGCTCGGTCGATGAAGAAACACGTTGTACTCAAAAACAATCTTCATGAGATCCTGCGAAGCTGCGCGTAGACGGTTGATCTGACCGTAGACGCGACGAGCGAGAATCCAAAAGACATGAGCCGAAGACGAAACACCCGCGACGGTACCTCTGCACGGGTCGGACGTGGCATGAGGACCGCAGTCAGGCTTGCCAATAGCACTCAGCCGGCCGGAAAAACGCATGCCATGCATTGCACGGGATGCATGCAACAGCGGGGTGGATCCAGGTGGCCTGGTGGACAGGCGCTAGCGGCCGTCCACACCAAGCGGCCCGCACGCGCGCGGGACGGAGGGCCAGTATAGGACGCGACCGGCCAACGTACCAATGCACGCGTTGCAGCCGAGTGAAGGCGAGAGTCGTCGGCGATTATTCGGTAGAGGCGTGTTGGAGATGACGAACTGCGGTGGGCCACGTAAACCGATCGTAGATCGGAAAACCAAAAAAGAAAAATCGATCAAACGGACCGGTGAAAGAAAGAAAAACCTGGATCAACGATCGGGAAAAAGACTTTTTAGGGCAGCCGGTCAACACGACCGGCGGACGAACCCTAGGTACGGGCTGCGCAGCCCCCGGTGGCGGTCATGAAGGCCGACCGCCCCGGGGCAGCGCGCGGGTGCCGAAGCGGCGATGGCTAGGGTTTAAGATCGATTAGGCTGATACCATGTTAGAAGGGAGAGAGGGATTTGGTGGGATTGTTTTATATATTGCTTGAGCCTCGTGGGCATATATATAGGAGTACAAGGTCATCTTAGAGTACAAGGCAAGGTGAAATAAATCCTACGCTATCCTATGATTCTATAATAACAATGATACTCAACAGAGATAACTTGAAGGTGTTCATTCTAGGTCCTGAAAACTTCTGCGTTCTGGCACTTCTAGATATTCAACAAGAGAGCCATGATTACTGTGTTCCTTACTTTATTAGCTGGCTCGGAGATGGCTAAGTCATGTTGAGAGAGTCAATAATCGTCAGGTCGTCCTAGGTACTGAGCAGTGTATGAGAAGATGAGTTGTTGATTCGGCTTCTTTAGAACACAGACACACTTTGATGGAGGCGATCGGTCGCCGGTACCTTTCGCACATTAGTGAATATTCTCTGCGTGTGTGCCAGCCAAAGTAACATTCAACACCGGTTAGGCGCAAAGTTATTTTTTCAAATAATGCAACACTACTAGGAAATACCTGATAGGAGATGAGACACATTTATTGTATAGGAGATGAATGTGTCTCATCTCCTATATTTGCACGTGCTACCTTATTTGCATGCATGCGGGTAAGAAAATGGAGAGAAGTCCACATAACCCCCCGATGTTTCACAAACGAGCCAATTTACCCCCTGAGGTCTAAAACCGGGTATTTAACCCCTTGAGCTTTTCTAAACCATGTGAATCACCCCCTAATCCCGATTTGAGTGGTTTTGCAGGCGGTTTTGTTGATGTGGCAAGGTTGCGGGTACCACGGCAACTCGGCACAGTTCCTCTCTTCCCCTCCCATCCCTATGCCATGGCCGTGTATATGGCGTCGCTCACGTCCTCCCGCCCAAAGCACTCGTTGAACGGCACAGACCACAGAGGTCCCATGAGAACAATGCAGCATTGAGGTACTTGATGGAAAGCAGCACCAGCCAGCAGCCGGCTGTATTTTGGCTTTGATGCAATCTCGCCTTGCCATCGCGTCCCTTGTGCGCCGTAGTTGCCTTAGTGCCGCTCTCGCTGGCCGCTTCCGCTTCTTCCTCCGTCGACAACAACTCACCTGTGCCGCCTGCGGCTTCCAACAGATGACGACGTCCACTGTTAGAGCTAATGATGATTAGGTTAAGTCCTATAAGGCTCAGACATTGCAGCACGTACTTCTTGTGTTTACGTCAGGGCTTGTCCTGGAATCAGTCCAGCAGGTCTATACGTGCGTGTTGCATCTGAAGGACCTCGCGTTGTAGCCGAGAGAAATTACGTGCGCCTCGCGAGTGACGATCTGTTTCCTCGCCGCTTCCTGCGCCAGTGACATGCTCGCCGACGGCCTCGACCGCCCAACCAGTCTGCCTCGGAGAGCTTGAGTACGAGGCACTACCGTACTGGTCACGGACGGCGGTCGGCAAGGTCAGAACTTGCGTCCGTTGGCAGGTTGCTTATGCATTGCGGCGCAGCCGCCGCATCCACGGAGGAGGTGCTCGACGGCGCAGACGGCCACGAACCCCAGCGGGCATGCTGGCCTCGTGCTGCCTGGCAGTAGAGCAACCCCGGGAGGCTCATCACCGATAAGGTCACAGAGTTAAAAGAATGGAACTCGGCGAGCTGCGTGGCAATGTCAGGCATAGATGCGATGCGTCCCAGGTGGTGAGACACTCGCTCGTGCTCAGATGAGAATGGACGAGGCCGGGTGCAGGTTAAGAACGAGGTGCACCGTGCCACATCACCAAAACTGCCTACAAAACCACTCTAAGGGCATGTACAATGGTTGATAAGATAGTCTTATCTTAAGTCTTGCATGTGATTTAGAGATGACAATTTTTTTTATCTACGATGGGTCATCTCTTAGTCTTATCTTCAATAACTAGCAATTCCTAAAAATATGGTGAGACATATTGTGCTAAAAGATCACCTCTTGTCTTCTCTTAAATAAGAGAAGACAAACCTTTTTTATGAGTTCTCTCTCCTCCACCTCATTATCTATCGTACGTGGCACTCCTAAGCTAGCACCATTGTACATGCCCTAATTAGGCTTAAGGGGTGATTCACATGGTTTTGGAAAACTTAGGGGGTTAAATACCCGGTTTTAGACCTCAGGGGGTAAACTAGTCGGTTTGTGAAACCCTGGGGGATTATTTGGACTTCTTTCAAGAAAATGCTACCTTATTTTCTAACAATAATAGTAGACGCCTAGCAGTAGCGATGGGTAAGTGTCAGGATGGACACGGTCCAGCGGGGCCTTGACCGAGCCACCAGTTGGACCGGCCGCCGGCGGACTGAGCCGGACCGGACCCATCAGCCTCGCGGTCCTGTTTTCAGGGACCGAACCGGCAGCGACGAAGCCTGAGCCGGACCGAGAGGACCCGGAGGACCGGCCATTGAGAGGTTGCGATGACCACAGCGTCGGCAACGACGGCAAGAGACGGATGTGGTGACCATGGCGGGGGCGTGAGGATGTGGATATGGTGGTCATGAGCTTCTGCACGGCGACCATGGACGCCGGAAGGCACGGGAGTGAGCCATCGCCACCACGAACATCACACCGGCGGCCGCAGCAACGCGCACGTCGGGGTCCTCCAGCATGTGGCCGGCGAAGTGCTGGTGCACTAGCAGCAACGCACGCGCGCACGCGCTGGGATCCTCCAAGAGAAAGCCAACGATGCGGGCTATGTGTTCGGTGCCAGATCTATATCTTGTGCACGCCTTTGTTGTTTTTTCTTAGCATTTTCTTACCCGCATGCAAATAAGGTAGCCCGTGCATGAGCGCACAAATTTGTGTGTGCTTGTCCTCCGTGATTAGTGGATCAGACCTAACGTGGAACTGAGTCCTAGTCGTCGGCGTAGTGGACGCACAAGCCAGATCATTAATGAAAAACGTTTTATGCTGAATGAAAGTAAAGGGAAACGTCCGTATCAGATCGATCCCGTCTTTCTCGTTCTTTCTGTTTCTCCTACGCTGAATGAATGGAAAGGAAAACGGCAGAGAAACTCCATCCTTTTACGCTAATATTACGCTGAATAAAAGGAAAGGGACGGCCGCCCTTGTCGTGCGCCATGTCGACGGACTTCTCGCCGCCATCGTCGGAACTGCCTCATCGCCGCGTCAGTTGCTCGAATATGAACTGCCCCGTGTTGGCCACGCTGGATTCAGACCCCATCGCTGGTTCACGTCGCCAGAAGGCTGCCTGATTGAGAAACCGCCATGTTTGTTTCGGTCCAACCGAGTTAACCGAGCTAAGACCGGACCGGACCGGTCGATTTTCGGGCCGAAATTCACGGCTCAGACCGGACATATTTTCCAGCGGGCCAGGACCAATCGGTCCGGTCCAACGCGGTCCATGAGTGGGCTGAAAAGCCCACTCGGTACGTCCAGCCCGAGGTAAGTGACACATGCTACTGTTAAGTAGCAGTAGCGCGGGCATAAGACCGACGCTATAGGTATATGTTAGTAGTAGCGCGTGCTGACACGAAAACCGCTGCTACTAAGCAGGCCCCGAGGTACCCCAGGTCGAGCCTTAGTAGCAGTGCCAACCCTACACCCGGTGCTACAACTAATCCGGTAGATGTATCGCGGGCCGCTGGTCCCTCGCTGCTACTACGATTAGACGGGCCAGCTGGTGGGTCTCAATTAGCAGCAGCGCTGGGCCGCCCGCACCCGCTGCAGGTACTTCCACTAGCACCAACGCCTGTTTGTAGCATGCGCTACTGCTAAGCGGCCCTATCTCCTGTGCCTGTCACTCTCCCTCTCCACTCTCACTCACTCGATCTCCCTGCTTCGGCGACCTTCCTCCCCCATCACGGTCGGCTGTCCCCGTGCGGCTGCCCTCCCCATCCCGACCCTCCCCGTGCGGCTGCACCCAACATCATGGCCCTCCCCGTGCGGCCGCCCCCCCATCATGGCCTTCCCCGTGCGGCGGCTCTCTCCTGTCGCCGACAGGCCCCACTGCCTCTCTCTGGCCATTCAACCCGGCAATCCGACCCATGGGTGGCCGTGCTCATGGGCACCCGATCCGAATGGACAGGGTATGGGTCGCCATATTCACCCATGGGTAAGCCCGATGGGTAACCCGATTACTCATGGGTAAGGTATGGGCATAATGTTCTGCCCATGGGTCGTCCGATGGGTCACCTGATTAATATTAATGATTAAAACATATTATTGTTTTATATTATGTCTGGACGTTTTTGGTGAAGATACTTGCTACTCCCTCCGTCCCATAATATAAGAATGTTTTTTACACTACATTAGTGTAAAAAACTTTCTTATATTATGGGACGGAGGGAGTAGTAATTAATTTCTTTATAGAACAACCAAGGCACCTAGTAGCGATGCATGTATTTATTTTTGATCGCTCCTGGTAAGCCATGTAGATGAATTGATCAGCTAAGCAGCTTTTTTTTTGAGGGGTAAAAATCAGATTTATTCATGAAATTCCACATGAAGTGGGATACATCTGACATCATGAGGAGCACCAAACCAGACGTGGCGTCCTGGACCTCTAGAAAAAGAAAACTTTGCTAGACGATGTGCTTCAACATTGACCCTACGACTCTCAAAAACAAAAGTACAGTGCAAAAGAGGTGATCTGAGGTTAATCTCGCTGACAATCGCTCCATACCTTCCCCTAGTGTTATTGTTGATGTCTAATACTACCTGTTGGCAATCCAAGCCACCACCAGGTTTTGGATTCCAAGATCCTCTGCCAGGGCTAGTGCCTCCCGGCATGCCATCGCTTCAAGGGAGGCTGGGTCCGTGACCCCTTCGACAACAAGGGCTGAACTCCCCATGTAATTTCCTTCTTCATCTGTACAGATTGCCGCAGCTGATCCTCCACATCTTCCTGCCACACCGGCATTCACATGTATTTTGAAATGTCCAGTTGGTGGCTTAGCTGGGCGTAAATTCACGTGATCGTGTGTGACGGCTGCCGACGACCGCCTTTGTTTTTTCTCGTTGACGATTCCGAGGTCGGCTATAAACCTTGTGATGAATCCAAGAGTCGCTTGGGGACTTTGGAATATAGCTTCGTGAAGCGCCTTCCGCCTTGAGTGCCAGATAGCCCAAAGAGTCACCGCAGCCATTACAAACTCCTCATGAGATAGCAGTTCCATTAGTGTGAATAGCCACTGCTTTGCCTTGGGTTTAGATGTTTCTGTTATTTTATGTGTAACTTCCTCATCCATGAGAGCCCATATACACTTCTAGACGATGTGCATTCCAAGAGTGAATGACGCCAGGAGTCTCGCACTCCGCACAAGCCGCACTGCGGGGAATCGGCCATGGGACGATGAGCACGAACATCATTAGTCGGGAGCGAGTGTTTCGACAATCTCCATAAAAACATCCGTACTTTTCCCGGAACTGCAGTTTTCCACAGGGTTTTCCACGCCCCCTCCTCGGCCCTGGAGCTGGATGATCCTAGGATTTCTTCAAGCCATGCTTCTCTTCGGTTCCTTGTAGCAACGAGCATATTATATGCTGATTTCACAGAAAAAGACCCATGCTTTTCATAGTGCCAAGACCAAAAGTCATCGACATTTCGTGTGCACAAGGGTATCCCAAGAATAACCTGTACATCCATCGACATGAAGGGTGTCCGGATGAGCTGTTTATTCCAGGACGCGGTTACGGTAGTTATGAGCTCAGAAACCATAGTGGGAGGGTTAGGTGTGACGGATCCATAAGGCCGCATCATCTCCTCTCTAGGTAACCAGTTTTGCGTCCATATATTTGTATCTGCACCGTTGCCAATCCGCTTGATCAAACCTTGTTTCAGTACATCTCTTCCCTCTAAGATGGCACGCCAAATCTGGCTCGGGTGGCTTCCCAGCACCGCTTGCAAGATGTCAGAGTTTGGGAAATAAACGCTTTTCAGCACACGCGCACTTAGAGATTCCGGATGCTGCAACAGTTGCCATGCTTGCCTTGCCAACATGGATAGATTAAAAAGCTCGAAATCTTTGAACCCAAGACCTCCCATACCTTTGGGTTGTGTCATTGTTTTCCAGGAGACCTAGTGTGGTTTCCGTTTCCCATCCTTTGTCCCCCACCAGAATTTGCGAATCAGCATATTCAGATGTTCACATAAACCTCTTGGGAGTTTGAAACAAGACATGGAGAAGACCGGGACTGCCTGAGCCACAGATTTGACAAGAACTTCCATGCCAGCAGAAGACATGGTGGGCTCAATCCAACCCTGTACCTTACACCAAAGTCGGTCTTTGAGGTATTTAAAAGCCCCGTTCTTCGAACTCCCTATATCCGAGGGCATCCCTAAGTACTTTTCATTTAGTGTTTCGTTGGGAACATTTAGCGTCTCTTTGATTTCTTGCCTGACCGAATCCGGGACACCCTTGCTAAAATAGATAGAAGACTTGTCATAGTTAATACGCTGCCCGGTTGCCTAACAATATATATGTGTCCAGGACATGGTGCACCTCCATTGCTCCCATACCATTAGCCTTGAAGAACAACAGGTTGTCATCAGCAAAAAGAAGATGGCTTACCGGTGGCGCCGTAGGAGCTATCTGTAGTCCATGCATATTGGATGACTCACTTTTTGATTTTATCATGCATATTGGATGACTCACTTTTTGATTTTAAGCAGCTGCCCAACAGCCTCAAGCCGCCTCAACAAAGTTAGATGTCGGCCATTTGGGCCTCTAAAGCAAGCCCATCTCGTATCCTGTTTGCATGCAAATGCAACGAGGCAGCGGCGCAGGTTGCCACTTTGTTTAGTACCACCTCGCCTAGCTGTGCTGGTGGGAGGTGCCGATTTGCCTATATAAGGGCATCTCCAGCCGTTGGCCCCCCCAGGACGCATAAAAATCGCCCCCTGGGGGCGAGCCGGCTATACAATCGGCGCTGGCGCGGTTTTGCGCCCAGTCGTCGCCCCCAGCTCGCCCCCAGGCGTCGAAATTGGCCCACTTTGCAGCCCAATTTTGGCGAATAAAGGGCCCATATGGGCGAGAATAGGCTCATATTCGGCGTGGTTTCGCCGTGTCTCGGCGTTCAATTATCAACACAATTATTTCTTATTACATATTTCATCACAGAAAAATCAAATAGTTCAACAAAATAGTACAACAACAAATAGTTCAATACAAATTATATAGTTCAACAAATAAAAACTCGTATTTCATCACACGGCGTCCCCCTTGAGCCTCCATAGGTGCTCAATCAGATCTTTCTGCAGTTGATGATGCACCTATGAGTCTCGGATCTCCTGACGCATACTGAGATAGGCAGTCCAAGTTGCCGGTAGCTAGTGATCAACTTCGGTTAGAGGACCCTGCCTGTAGTATGGTTCAGTGTCAAACACTGGGTCTTCTTGCTCGCTCTCGATGATCATGTTGTGCAAGATGACACAGCCAGTCATAATCTCCCACATTTGATCTTTGGACCAGGTCTGAGTGGGGTATCGAACAACAGCAAATTGAGATTGGAGCACACCAAATACCCACTCGACATCCTTCCTGCAAGCCTCCTGAAGCTTCGCAAACCAGGCGTTCTTGCCTCCTGCCACAGGGTTTGAGATCGTCTTCACAAATGTCGACCATCTCGGATAGATGCCGTCAGCTAGATAGTACCCCTTGTTGTATTGGTGCCCATTGATCTCGAAGTTCACCGGAGGAGAATGGCCCTCAACGAGCTTGGCAAAAACAGGAGAGCACTGCAGCACGTTGATGTCATTGTGAGTTCCTGGCATACCAAAGAAGGAGTGCCAAATCCAGAGGTCCTGTGTGGCTACCGCCTCAAGCACCACACCGCAACCGCCTTTGGCGCTTTTGTACATCCCCTGCCAACCAAATGGGCAATTCTTCCATTTCCAATGCATGCAGTCGATGCTTCCAAGCATCCCAGGAAATCCTCTTGCTGCATTCTGGGCTAGGATCCGAGCAGTGTCTTCCGCATTGGGTGTTCTCAAGTATTGTGGCCCAAACACTGCCACCACTGCCCGACAGAACTTGCAGAAACACTCTATGCTGGTGGACTCGGCCATGCGCCCATAGTCGCCGAGTGAATCACTGGGAGCTCCATATGCAAGCATCCTCATAACTGTCGTGCACTTCTGGATGGAGGTGAATCCAAGAGCGCCAGTGCAATCCATCTTGCACTTGAAGTAGTTGTCGAACTTCTGGATAGAATTCACAATCCTAAGGAAGAGCTTTCGGCTCATCCGGTAACAGCGCCGAAATGTTCTCTCGCCATGAAGTGGAGCATCGGCGAAGTAGTCGGAGTAGAGCATGCAGTAGCCTTGGAGACGATGCCGGTTCTTTGCTTTCATCCGCCCCGGCGCCGAGCCACCTCGCTGCAGCTTTTCATTGCTCGCCAGCAGCTGGGCGAGGGCGGCGAGCACCATGAGATGCTCTTCTTCCTGGACGTCGGCCGCGGCTTCCTCCTCCAGCAGCGCGGCGAGCTCTTCCTCCTCATCCGAGTCCATCGCCAAGGCAGGCAAAACGCCGAACACCTTGCGCTCGGTGTGCATGTACCCGCCATTAAACCGCACCTCCGCGGCCGGAAACGGCGGCCGGAAACGCCCAGCTGCTGTGGGAGGGGCTGCCGCGGCGAAGCGCTGCTATTTTCCGGCGGGGAATGGCTATCTAGTGGAGTAGGGCGGCGGCCGTCGCCGGGATATAGCTAGTGGTGGCCGAGGGCGCGGGGGGTGCGAGGCGAGTCGAGGGAAGAAAACCTTGACTTTTCCCCTGTCGGTGTGGGTCAAGCGTGCTTTTCCCTAGCGCTGGAGCCTCCAACTGCTTCCCAGCGCGCCGGGTTCGGCCTGCGACCGCCGGGCGGAAAAAAGGTTCGAACCGACGATTTTCGGCGTCCTGAGGCGCGACTGGGCCGTTTTTTCGGCGCCGGCGCCGAAAAAGTGGCCTGGGGGGCCCTGTTGAGGGCGCGGCTGGAGATGCCCTAAGAGACAAGAGACATACAAGTAGAGGTAGCAAGCTAGCTGCTAGTGCACCATCTGGATGTGACTACTAACTAGTGCGCAGGAGCTATTGAGCTATAAAAAGAACGTCCACCTTAGCAGGACGCATGGTTAATACTGTTTTTGAAAGTAAAAAAGATATATATTATATATATATATAATATATATATATATATATATATTTTTTGAAACCCGATGGGTGCCCTGATGGGTCGGGTTGCCTGTCGGGTTCGGGCATGGGTCTGACTTGAGGCCCATGGGTAGGGTCGTGGGTATGCTCATGTACCCATTAGCTATTCGGGCATGGGTTTGAGAGAGCTCGACCTGGTCAAACCCGACCCGGCCACCTTGACTAGCCGTGGTCCTCAAACCCCTCCGCCGTTCCCAGTCCCTTCCGCCATAGGTAGCCTCCCTCCTCTGCCTCTCTATGTATTTCCTTTTAATCTCTAAGGTTTATATGTTCTAGGGCAGCAAAGATTTTTCTTTAGTATGTTTTTACCAATATTGGATGATAATGGGTCCAATTCTTATTAGATGACATGGCATTGTTTAGTCCAATTCTTATTTAGTTTTATTTAGGGCAATTTTTTCTATAGTATTTTTTCCTATATTTAATGCTATTATATTTAAGATTATTTGGTTATTTTGCTATATTTAGAATTATTACGACTATATTTAGGTTTTTTAGGCTAGATTATTTTATACATTGAATATATAATGATACACAAAAGAAGAAATGTTGCTATTGATCCAGGAAACACATTACTAAGAAACCACATTTGTTTAAGGCTAAACAATAACTACTAATAGTTAATTGATATAGCTAATTACCTAAACTAGAAGAAATATTATTGCCACCAATGCGGGTACTATTTGGACATGTGTATGTGTATGAACATGTTGAACTTGAGTTGAGATGTGTATATGATGCCCAAGATGGCCACATATGTCTTTTTCTATTGTGGGGAAACTCCGAGTGGCCTATGTTTTGCCGGAATGTTGATTCATTTCCATTCTGGCAATTTCAGGCGCTCAATATGTCCTGTTTTTAGCAATGGTCATGCTGAAATTTCTCGTGAATTTTTACATGACTTGTGCTAGAACGTAGGAGATATTGAGTGCCCTAGATTTGCCGGAAAGAGAATTAATCGACATTGCAGGGCTCCATACATGGCGGTCAAAAAACCAGTGAGGGAGAGTGTCCATATATGAGAGAAGAAGAATACCAACTGTTGTCGTGGGGGGTCCCTCTTCCTCTCCGTTCTCGTGATAGACATTTTGGTAATGCACATGAAGGAAAATAAGAGCGACCATCACCGACGGTCGAAAAACGGTAAGGGAGTGTCCACCGTATATGAGAGAGGAAGAATCCCGACTCCTGTCGTGGGGGTCACTTCTTCTTCATTCGAAGGTGCTAGATATTTTGGTGAATGCACTTTCGGATGATAGGAGGAGCTACCATGGTCGAATATATCAGAGAGGGAATACCCACCATGGTATCTATAGGTATTGCCATATATTTGTAATCTTTGAATTTTGAAACACGGAAAATGTCTAACGATGATAGGATCCCCGAGTGCGAATACGGCTGCGATGACCGTAGTATGTGCGACATGGAGCCTGACCTGCAAAATGGTAGGTTCTTCACCGTCAAGCTGGAAGAGACCGTCGATGTTTGTACGGTACGCAATGATGACAAATATTTCATCGTAACTAATCATGACTTGTGTTTCTTTACTTCAACGTGTAACTAATTCGATGTTTTTTCGATACGGAAAGAACTTCTCATGTTACACGAAGCCAATTAGAACTAATCGTCCTACGGTAAGCCAATTAAAAATAATCGACCTATTGTAAGCCAATTAATTCCAGTCCGTCAATAGTTAGACGACAGGAGTGGGCAGGAGCCCAATCGGCCTGCCGTTAGCCGACAGGGTACTAATTGGCCTACTCTTGGCCGACTAGAGATGGCCGACTATGTATTTCTTTAAAAAAAATTGGCGTAATATTTCTGAAAATTAATTAAAGACATATATTATTTTTAAAAATTAGCCGGAGAACGCTCCTCATGGCAGCACATGGGGGGAGGGTGTAGCAGCACCTGGGGCTGTAGCAATTTCAGAGGTACAGGTAGACACAGAGGAGGGGAGGGCCAAGCTGGAGAACGCCCCTCATAGTAGCACTTGGGGTAGCCATGGAGCTGTGCTCTAGCTGGGAAAGAAAAGAGGGAGGAAGAGTGAGGGATGGAGCTACAGAGAAAAGATAAGAGAAAAATGCGTCGTACAATATGTGGGTCAGAAAAATGTATGAGTGCGTAGTCTTCCTGGTCAATCGATCCAGTAGGATCGCGTGGCCCGCGCGTCCGGCGCGCCTGGTGAAAACGTTTCCACATTACAGTTTGTCTAATTCACATCTAGATGTTTTTTAAAAATGTCACATCTAAGCTCCCACAAATATATAATGGAGCAACAAGAAAAAAAAACTAAGACAAAAAATAGACCACAAACAGAGTAGATATCAATTTAGATGTGACATAATTATGTCACATCTAGATGTGTCCTAGACAGACCCTTTCCATTATATATGAAGCTATAAAGAATGTTTTGGCTGACTTATCTACAATACATCCGTGACGTGCTGTTTGGTTTGTTTGACACGTAAAACCCGGTATACTCTCCCCTCCCCTAGGCATAAGTCAATCGCGCCATCATCGATCGATCAAATTCCTCGGATTAAAATCTCGTTGGACCATTGCGACGAGTTCCATTTTGCGTCATCGACGACGCACGTACACACGTCGCCTAACCTTATCCGGCCTGCCCGATTTGAATATGTTAGAGGCGCGAGATATATATCCAGTCAGCCAAGATCTGCCTCGTCATAAAAGCTTTTTTTTTTCGGAAATGCCTCGTCATCATAAAAGCTAGCTACAAGCCCGGGCGAACTTAGTGAGGTCGAAACAGTTACTTTCCATCCATCCACCATGATTTCATGGGCGTCGTCTCTGCCTCAGAAACTCGCCGTGGCGGCCGTTCTTCTTGTCCTGTCCGTGGCCATCGCGGCGTCGCCTGCGCCTGCGCCGGCGAACCAGAGTAGCTGCTACAAGCATCTATTCAGCTTCGGTGACTCTCTGATCGACACAGGCAACTACATCGTGCACTTCTCCGCGGCACCGGGTCCAGTCGTGGAGTTGCCATACGGCCAGACCTTCTTCGGCCTTCCCACCGGCCGCTGGTCCGACGGCCGCCTCATCGTGGACTTCATCGGTAAGTGTGTTTTGGCGACGACGACGATGATGTGTACACCAGGCGTGCTTAATCACTGCCCGTCTTAGTACTTACTATGAATATATGCATGATGCATGATACGGCGTACCTGCAGTGGAGAGGCTGGGTTTCCCGTACTGGCCAGCGTATCTGCAGGCGGCGGCCGGGAAGTCGCCGGCAGAGGAGTTCCGGTACGGCGTGAATTTCGCTGTGGCCTCGGCCACGGCGTTGAGCCAGGATTTCTTCAGGAAGAAGCACCTCCGTGTTGACCTGATGCCCCCCTACTCCCTTGGCGTCCAGATCGGGTTGTTCAAGAAAGTTCTCGCCGTGCTCGGCTCCACGGACCAAGGTGATGTGTAGGACAAAAATTAATGCATGCATGGCGCCATGGCTGCGCAACGCACTGACCATGCATATTACGGCCATGCAGAGAGGAAGGCGGCAATGGCGAGCTCGCTGTTCCTGGTGGGGGAGATTGGCGCCAACGACTACATCCAACCCTTGTTCCAGAACAAGACGCTTGAATGGGTCAGGCCCCTCGTACCCCGGATCATCAGGTCCATCGCTCTGTCCATCGAGGCTCTAATCGAGCTGGGTGCCAAGACCATGTACGTGCCAGGCATCTTCCCCATGGGGTGCACCCCGCTGTTCCTCGGCATCTTCCCCGGCGACGATCGCGACCCCGCCACAGGCTGCCTCCGGTGGCTCAATGACCTCACCCTCGTCCACAACCACATGTTGAAATCCCAGCTCAACGAGCTCCGCCGCAACCATCCGGGCGTTTCCATCACTTACGTCGACTACTATGAGGAGATTCTCAGCCTCGTCACCAAGCCGGTGGAGAATGGGTTCACTGCGGAGACGGTGCTGGATGCGTGCTACCCGGTCTTCGTTCCTGGGAGGGAGGTGGTGCGGTGCCCGGACCCGTCGAGGTACGTGTCATGGGATGGTGTACACTTGACGGAGGCAGCATACAAGATCATGGCCCACGGGATGCTTGACGGCCCGTTTGCCATGCCGTCCATCATGTCCACGTGCAACCGCAACTGCTAGACTTGCGTGCCTAAGAGAGATGCTACACCTATGAATGATTTACTATGGAATTGGTTTTACATGGTGAGCTGGCGGTTTTTGGTGGTGACATGTGAGGTGGTGGTTGATACGCCTTTGTCTTAATCCAATCTTGATACTTAGTGATGACAATAAAAATACATGTAAAATGAGTTATGTCTTACTAGTCTTCCTTTTGCGGGGTTCTTAATTACTTGTCTTATCTCCTATAATTAATTATATATGACTAAATATATGGTGAGAGAAATTGTGCTAAAGATCAACTCTTAATTCAGAGAAGGCAAGCCTAGATTATCTCTTCTTCATATCAACATTTACTCTATGTTAAAGATAGCATCATTATCCCTGACCATGGATAGGTTGGTCTCCAAGAACCAATCTGACTTTATTAAAGGCAGATATATCCTGGAGAGTGTGGTAACAACCTATGAAGTTATCTACTCCATAGCTAGGTCTAACAACAAAGGGGTAGTTTTGAAACTTGACTATGAGAAAGCACTTGACAGAGTAGACCTGGACTTCCTCCACAACTTGCTTAAGATTAGAGGGTTTAATGATAAGTGGGTGCATTGGATAGACCTGATTCACTCACAAAAGATCTATGGGTGTCAAAATTAACAATATAGAGAGTCATTTATTCCTTATTAGCAAATAGGATGCTTGTGAAAGCTACTAATAGGCATCGCATCAAAGGTCAAGGATCTGAGCTTTGTGCTGGAGCTATCGTCTGTTGGGGAACGTAGTAATTTCAAAAAAATTCCTACGCACACGCAAGATCATGGTGATGCATAGCAACGAGAGGGGAGAGTGTTGTCTACGTACCCTCGTAGACCGGAAGAGGAAGCGTTAGCACAACGCGGTTGATGTAGTCGTACGTCTTCACGGCCCGACCGATCAAGCACCGAAACTACGACACCTCCGAGTTCTAGCACACGTTCAGCGTGATGACGATCCCCGGACTCCGATCCAGCAAAGTGTCGGGGATGAGTTCCGTCAGCACGACGATGTGGTGACGATCTTGATGTTTTACCGTACAATATTATCGAGGACTATGGTGGAGGGGGGCACCGCACACGGCTAAGAGATCAATGATCAACTGTTGTGTCCATGGGGTGCCCTCTGCCCCCGTATATAAAGGAGTGGAGGAGGGGGCCAGCCAACGAGGGTGGCGCGCCCTAGGGGGGAGTCCAACTCCCACCGGGAGTAGGACTCCCCTTTTTCCTATTAGGAGTGGGAGAGGGAAGGAAGAGGAAGGAGGGAGGAAGGAAAGGGGGGGCCGGCCCCCCTTCCAATTCGGATTGGGCTTGGGGGGGGCGCCCTCTCCCTTGCTCCTTTCCCCTCCTTTCCACTAAGGCCCAATAAGGCCCATATACCTCCCGGGGGGTTCCGATAACCTCCCGGTGATCCGGTATTGTCCCAATCTCACCCGGAACCTTTCCGGTGTCCAAATATAGTCGTCCAATATATCGATCTTTATGTCTTGACCATTTCGAGACTCCTTGTCAAGTCCGTGATCACATCCGGGACTCCGAACAACCTTCGCTACATCAAAATATATAAACTCATAATGAAACTGTCATCGCAACGTTAAGCGTGCGGACCCTACGGGTTCGAGAACAATGTAGACATGACCGAGACATGTCTCCGGTCAATAACCAATAGCGGAACCTGGATGCTCATATTGGCTCCCACATATTCTACGAAGATCTATATCGGTCGGACCGCATAACAACATACGTTTGTTCCCTTTGTCATCGGTATGTTACTTGCCCGAGATTCGATCGTCGGTATCTCAATACCTAGTTCAATCTCGTTACCGGCAAGTCTCTTTACTCGTTCTGTAATACATCATCTTGCAACTAACTTATTAGTTGCATTGCTTGCAAGGCTTAAGTGATGTGCATTACCGAGACGGCCCAGAGATACCTCTCCGACAATTGGAGTGTCAAATCCTAATCTCGAAATACGCCAACCCAACATGTACCTTTGGAGACACCTGTAGAGCACCTTTATAATCACCCAGTTACGTTGTGACGTTTGGTAGCACACAAAGTGTTCCTCCGGTAAACGGGAGTTGCATAATCTCATAGTCACAGGCAAGGTTGTCAGAATCACGATTTTGATTCGGATCGGAGCTCCGATGGTAAGATCGCAAATCGTAGAATCTTCACTATCAGGATCGCAGAAACGTAGATTCTATGAACTAAAATCGTAGAATCATAGGGGTTAGTTTGGATCGTAAAGTCGTAGAATCGTATAACAGAATCGCGATTCTGACAACCTTGGTCACAGGAACATGTATAAGTCATGAAGAAAGCAATAGCAACATACTAAACGATTGGGTGCTAAGCTAATGGAATGGGTCATGTCAATCACATCATTCTCCTAATGATGTGATCCCGTTAATCAAATTACAACTCATGTCTATGGTTAGGAAACATAACCATCTTCGATTAACGAGCTAGTCAAGTAGAGGCATACTAGTGACACTTTGTTTGTCTATGTATTCACACAAGTATTACGTTTCCGATTAATACAATTCTAGCATGAATAATAAACATTTCTCATGATATAAGGAAATAAATAATAACTTTATTATTGCCTCTAGGGCATATTTTCTTCAGTCTCCCACTTGCACTAGAGTCAATAATCTAGATTACACAGTAATGATTCTAACACCCATAGAGCCTTGGTGTTGACCATGTTTTGCTCGTGGAAGAGGCTTAGTCAATGGGTCTGCTACATTCAGATCCGTATGCATCTTGCAAATCTCTATGTCTCCCACCTGGACTAGATCCTGGATGGAATTGAAGCGTCTCTTGACGTACTTGGTTCTCTTGTGAAATCTGGATTCCTTAGCCAAGGCAATTTCACCAGTATTGTCACAAAAGATTTTCATTGGACCCGATGCACTAGGTATGACACCTAGATCGGATATGAACTCCTTCATCCAGACTCCTTCGTTTGCTGCTTCCGAAGCAGCTATGTACTCCGCTTCACATGTAGATCCCGCCACGACGCTTTGTTTAGAACTGCACCAACTGACAGCTCCACCATTTAATGTAAATACGTATCCGGTTTGCGATTTAGAATCGTCCGGATCAGTGTCAAAGCTTGCATCAACGTAACCATTTACGATGAGCTCTTTGTCACCTCCATATACGAGAAACATATCCTTAGTCCTTTTCAGGTATTTCAGGATGTTCTTGACCGCTGTCCAATGATCCACTCTTGGATTACTTTGGTACCTCCCTGCTAGACTTATAGCAAGGCACACATTAGGTCTGGTACACACCATTGCATACATGATAGAGCATATGGCTGAAGCATAGGGAACATCTTTCATTTTCTCTCTATCTTCTGCAGTGGTCGGGCATTGAGTCTTACTCAACTTCACACCTTGTAACACAGGCAAGAATCCTTTCCTTGCTTGATCCATTTTGAACTTCTTCAAAACTTTGTCAAGGTATGTGCTTTGTGAATGTCCAATTAAGCGTCTTGATCTATCTCTATAGATCTTAATGCCCAATATGTAAGCAGCTTCACTGAGGTCTTTCATTGAAAAACTCTTATTCAAGTATCCCTTTATGCTATCCAGAAATTCTATATCATTTCCGATTAGCAATATGTCATCCACATATAATATCAGAAATGCTACAGAGCTCCCACTCACTTTCTTGTAAATACAGGCTTCTCCAAAAGTCTGTATAAAACCAAATGCTTTGATCACACTATCAAAGCGTTTATTCCAACTCCGAGATGCTTGCACCAGTCCATAAATGGATCGCTGGAGCTTGCACACTTTGTTAGCTCCCTTTGGATCGACAAAACCTTCCGGCTGCATCATATACAACTCTTCTTCCAGAAATCCATTCAGGAATGCAGTTTTGACATCCATCTGCCAAATTTCATAATCATAAAATGCGGCAATTGCTAACATGATTCGGACAGACTTAAGCATCGCCACGGGTGAGAAGGTCTCATCGTAGTCAATCCCTTGAACTTGTCGAAAACCTTTTGCGACAAGTCGAGCTTTGTAGACAGTAACATTACCGTCAGCGTCAGTCTTCTTCTTGAAGATCCATTTATTCTCAATTGCTTGCCGATCATTGGGCAAGTCAACCAAAGTCCACACTTTTTTCTCATACATGGATCCCATCTCAGATTTCATGGCTTCAAGCCATTTTGTGGAATCTGGGCTCACCGTCGCTTCTTCATAGTTCGTAGGTTCATCATGATCTAGTAGCATGACTTCCAGAACAGGATTATCGTACCACTCTGGTGCGGATCTTACTCTGGTTGATCTACGAGGTTCAGTAGTAACTTGTTCTGAAGTTTCACGAGCATCATCATTAGCTTCCTCACTAATTGGTGTATGTGTCACAGAAACCGGTTTCTGTGATGTACTACTTTCCAATAAGGGAGCAGGTATAGTTACCTCATCAAGTTCTACTTTCCTCCCACTCACTTCTTTCGAGAGAAACTCCTTCTATAGAAAGGATCCATTCTTAGCAACAAATGTCTTGCCTTCGGATCTGTGATAGAAGGTGTACCCAACAGTCTCCTTCGGGTATCCTATGAAGACACATTTCTCCGATTTGGGTTCGAGCTTATCAGGTTGAAGCTTTTTCACATAAACATCGCAGCCCCAAACTTTCAGAAACGACAACTTTGGTTTCTTGCCAAACAATAGTTCATAAGGCGTCGTCTCAACGGATTTTGATGGTGCCCTATTTAACGTGAATGCGACCGTCTCTAAAGCATAACCCCAAAACGATAGTGGTAATCTGTAAGAGACATCATAGATCGCACCATATCAAGTAAAGTACGATTACGACGTTTGGACACACCATTACGATGTGGTGTTCCGGGTGGCGTGAGTTGCGAAGCTATTCCACATTGTTTCAAATGTAAACCAAACTCGTAACTCAGATATTCTCCTCCACGATCAGATCATAGAAACTTTATTTTCTTGTTACGATGATTTTCAACTTCACTCTGAAATTCTTTGAACTTTTGAAATGTTTCAGACTTATGTTTCATTAAGTAGATATACCCATATATGTTCAAATCATCTGTGAAGGTGAGAAAATAATGATATCCGCCACGAGCTTCAACATTCATTGGACCACATACATCTGTATGTATGATTTCCAACAAATCTGTTGCTCTCTCCATAGTACCGGAGAACGGCATTTTAGTCAACTTGCCCATGAGGCACGGTTCGCAAGTACCAAGTGATTCATAATAAAGTGGTTCCAAAAGTCCATCAGTATGGAGTTTCTTCATGCG
The DNA here is from genome assembly GCF_003073215.2 of Triticum urartu. NCBI lineage: Eukaryota > Viridiplantae > Streptophyta > Magnoliopsida > Poales > Poaceae > Triticum > Triticum urartu. Next base: position 27,921,356 of record NC_053024.1, read on the forward strand.
CTTTACACCGATATGACCTAAATGGCAGTGCCACAAATAAGTTGCACTATCATTATCAGCTCTACATCTTTTGGCTTCAACATTATGAATATGTGTATCACTACTATCGAGATTCATCAAAAATAGACCACTCTTCAAGGGTGCATGACCATAAAAGATATTACTCATATAAATAGAACAACCATTATTCTCTGATTTAAATGAATAACCGTCTCGCATCAAACAAGATCCAGATATAATGTTCATGCTCAACGCTGGCATCAAATAACAATTATTTAGGTCTAATACTAATCCCGATGGTAGATGTAGAGGTAGCGTGCCGACCGCGATCACATAGACTTTGGAACCATTTCCCACGCGCATCGTCACCTCGTCCTTCGCCAGTGTTCGCTTAATCCATAGTCCCTGTTTCGAGTTGCAAATATTAGCAACAGAACCAGTATCAAATACCCAGGTGCTACTGCAAGCTCTAGTAAGGTACACATCAAAAACATGTATATCACATATACCTTTGTTCACCTTGCCATCCTTCTTATCCGCCAAATACTTGGGGCAGTTCCGCTTCCAGTGACCTGTCTGCTTGCAGTAGAAGCACTCAGTTTCAGGCTTATGTCCAGACTTGGGTTTCTTCTCCTGAGCAGCAACTTGCTTGCTGTTCTTCTTGAAGTTCTCCTTCTTCTTCCCCTTGCCCTTTTTCTTGAAACTAGTGGTCTTGTTGACCATCAACACTTGATGCTCCTTCTTGATTTCTACCTCCGCAGCTTTTAGCATTGCGAAGAGCTCGGGAATTGTCTTATCCATCCCTTGCATATTATAGTTCATTACGAAGCTCTTGTAGCTAGGTGGAAGTGATTGGAGAATTCTGTCAATGACGCAAGCATCCGGAAGATTAACTCCCAGTTGAATTAAGTGATTATTATAACCAGACATTTTGAGTATATGCTCACTGACAGAACTGTTCTCCTCCATCTTGCAGCTATAGAACTTATTAGAGACTTCATATCTCTCAATCCGGTCATTTGCTTGAAATATTAGCTTCAACTCCTAGAACATGTCATATGCTCCATGACGTTCAAAACGTCGTTTAAGTCCCGATTCTAAGCCGTAAAGCATGGCACATTGAACTATCGAGTAGTCATCAGCTTTGCTCTGCCAGACGTTCATAACATCTGGTGTTGCTCCAGCAGCAGGCCTGGCACCCAACAGTGCTTCCAGGATGTAATTCTTCTGTGCAGCAATGAGGATAATCCTCAAGTTACGGACCCAGTCCGTATAATTGCTACCATCATCTTTCAACTTTGCTTTCTCAGGAACGCATTAAAATTCAACGGAACAACAACACGGGCCATCTATCTACAATCAAACATAAACAAGCAAGATACTATCAGGTACTAAGTTCATGATAAATTTAAGTTCAATTAATCATATTACTTAAGAACTCCCACTTAGAAAGACATCCCTCTAATCTTCTAAGTGATCACGTGATCCAAATCAACTAAACCATAGCCGATCATCACGTGAAATGGAGTAGTTTTCAATGGTGAACATCACTATGTTGATCATATCTACTATATGATTCACGCTTGACCTTTCGGTCTCAGTGTTCCGAGGCCATATCTCCATATGCTAGGCTCGTCAAGTTTAACCTGAGTATTCTGCGTGTGCAAAACTGGCTTGCACCCGTTGTAGATGGACGTAGAGCTTATCACACCCGATCATCACGTGGTGTCTGGGCACGACGAACTTTGGCAACGGTGCATACTTAGGGAGAACACTTTTATCTTGAAATTTAGTGAGAGATCATCTTATAATGCTACCGTCAATCAAAGCAAGATAAGATGCATAAAAGATAAACATCACATGCAATCAATATAAGTGATATGATATGGCCATCATCATCTTGTGCTTGTGATCTCCATCTCCGAAGCATCGTCATGATCACCATCGTCACCGGCGCGACACCTTGATCTCCATCGTAGCATCGTTGTCGTCTCGCCAATCTTATGCTTCCACGACTATCGCTGCCGCTTAGTGATAAAGTAAAGCATATTACAGCGGGATTGCATTGCATACAATAAAGCAACAACCATATGGCTCCTGCCAGTTGCCGATAACTCGGTTACAAAACATGATCATCTCATACAATAAAATTTAGCATCATGTCTTGACCATATCACATCACAACATGCCCTGCAAAAACAAGTTAGACGTCCTCTACTTGGTTGTTGCAAGTTTTACGAGGCTGCTACAGGCTTAGCAAGAACCGTTCTTACCTACGCATCAAAACCACAATGATAGTTTGTCAAGTTGGTGCTGTTTTAACCTTCGCAAGGACCGGGCGTAGCCACACTCGGTTCAACTAAAGTTGGAGAAACTGACACCCGCCAGCCACCTATGTGCAAAGCACGTCGGTAGAACCAGTCTCGCGTAAGCGTATGCGTAATGTCGGTCCGGGCCGCTTCATCCAACAATACCGCCGAACCAAAGTATGACATGCTGGTAAGCAGTATGACTTATATCGGCCACAACTCACTTGTGTTCTACTCGTGCATATAACATCAACGCATAAAACCTGGCTCGGATGCTACTGTTGGGGAACGTAGTAATTTCAAAAAAATTCCTACGCACACGCAAGATCATGGTGATGCATAGCAACGAGAGGGGAGAGTGTTGTCTACGTACCCTCGTAGACCGGAAGCGGAAGCGTTAGAATAATGCAGTTGATGTAGTCGTACGTCTTCACGGCCCGATCGATCAATCACCGAAACTACGGCACCTCCGAGTTCTAGCACACGTTCAGCTCGATGACGATCCCCGGACTCCGATCCAGAAAGTGTCGGGGATGAGTTCCGTCAGCACGACGGCGTGGTGACGATCTTGATGTTTTACCGTCGCAGGGCTTCGCCTAAGCACAGCTACAATATTACCAAGGACTATGGTGGAGGGGGGCACCGCACACGGCTAAGAGATCAATGATCAACTATTGTGTCCATGGGGTGCCCCCTGCCCCCGTATATAAAGGAGTAGAGGAGGGGGGCCGGCCAAGGAGGGTGGCGCGCCCTAGGGGGAGTCCAACTCCCACCGGGAGTAGGACTCCCCTTTTTCCTATTAGGAGTGGGAAAGGGATGGAAGAGGAAGGAGGGAGGAAGGAAAGGGGGGGGGGCGGCCCCCCTCCCAATTCGGATTGGGCTTGGGGGGGCGCCCTCTCCCTTGCTCCTATCCCCTCCTTTCCACTAAGGCCCAATAAGGCCCATATACCTCCCGGGGGGTTCCAATAACCTCCCGGTGATCCGGTATTGTCCCAATCTCACCCGGAACCTTTCCGGTGTCCAAATATAGTCGTCCAATATATCGATGTTTATGTCTCGACCATTTCGAGACTCCTCGTCAAGTCCGTTATCACATCCGGGACTCCGAACAACCTTCGGTACATCAAAATATATAAACTCATAATGAAACTCTCATCGTAACGTTAAGCGTGCGGACCCTACGGGTTCGAGAACAATGTAGACATGACCGAGACATGTCTCCGGTCAATAACCAATAGCGGGACCTGGATGCCCATATTGGCTCCTACATATTCTACGAAGATCTTTATCGGTTAGACCGCATAACAACATACGTTTGTTCCCTTTGTCATCGGTATGTTACTTGCCCGAGATTCGATCGTCGGTATCTCAATACCTAGTTCAATCTCATTACCGGCAAGTCTCTTTACTCATTCTGTAATACATCATCTTGCAACTAACTTATCAGTTGCATTGCTTGCAAGGCTTAAGTGATGTGCGTTACCGAGAGGGCCCAGAGATACCTCTTTGACAATCGGAGTGACAAATCCTAATCTCGAAATACGCCAACCCAACATGTACCTTTGGAGACACCTGTAGAGCTCCTTTATAATCACCCAGTTATGTTGGGACGTTTGGTAGCACACAAAGTGTTCCTCCGGTAAACGGGAGTTGCATAATCTCATAGTCATAGGAACATGTATAAGTCATGAAGAAAGCAATAGCAACATACTAAACGATCGGGTGCTAAGCTAATGGAATGGGTCATGTCAATCACATCATTCTCCTAATGATGTGATCCCGTTAATCAAATGACAACTCATGTCTATGGTTAGGAAACATAACCATTCTCGATTAACGAGCTAGTCAAGTACAGGCATACTAGTGACATTTGTTTGTCTATGTATTCACACAAGTATTACATTTCCGGTTAATACAATTCTAGCATGAATAATAAACATTTATCATGATATAAGGAAATAAATAATAACTTTATTATTGCCTCTAGGGCATATTTCCTTCAGTCTCCCACTTGCACTAGAGTCAATAATCTAGATTATACAGTAATGATTCTAACACCCATGGAGCCTTGGTGTTGATCATGTTTTGCTCGTGGAAGAGGCTTAGTCAATGGGTCTATGTCTCCTACCTGTACTAGATCCCGGATGGAATTGAAGCGTCTCTTGACGTGCTTGGTTCTCTTGTGAAATCTGGATTCCTTTACCAAGGCAATTGCACCAGTATTGTCACAAAAGATTTTCATTGGACCCGATGCACTAGGTATGACACCTAGATCGGATATGAACTCCTTCATCCAGACTCCTTCGTTTGCTGCTTCCGAAGCAGCTATGTACTCCGCTTCACATGTAGATCCCGCCACGACGCTTTGTTTAGAACTTCACCAACTGACAGCTCCACCATTTAATGTAAATACGTATCCGGTTTGCGATTTAGAATCGTCCGGATCAATGTCAAAGCTTGCATCAACGTAACCATTTACGATGAGCTCTTTGTCACCTCCATATATGAGAAACATATCCTTAGACCTTTTCAGGTATTTCAGGATGTTCTTGACTGCTGTCCAGTGATCCACTCCTGGATTACTTTGGTACCTCCCTGCTAGACTTATAGCAAGGCACACATCAGGTCTGGTACACAGCATTGCATACATGATAGAGCCTATGGCTGAAGCATAGGGAACATCTTTCATTTTCTCTCTATCTTCTGTAGTGGTCGGGCATTGAGTCTTACTCAACTTCACACCTTGTAACACAGGCAAGAATCCTTTCTTTGCTTGATCCATTTTGAACTTCTTCAAAACTTTGTCAAGGTATGTGCTTTGTGAAAGTCCAATTAAGCGTTTTGATCTATCTCTATAGATCTTAATGCCCAATATGTAAGCAGCTTCACCGAGGTCTTTCATTGAAAAACTCTTATTCAAGTATCCCTTTATGCTATCCAGAAATTCTATATCATTTCCGATTAGCAATATGTCATCCACATATAATATCCGAAATGCTACAGAGCTCCCACTCACTTTCTTGTAAATACAGGCTTCTCCAAAAGTCTGTATAAAACCAAATGCTTTGATCACACTATCAAAGCGTTTATTCCAACTCCGAGATGCTTGCACCAGTCCATAAATGGATCGCTGGAGCTTGCACACTTTGTTAGCTCCCTTTGGATCGAAAAAACTTTCCGGCTGCATCATATACAACTCTTCTTCCAGAAATCCATTCAGGAATGCAGTTTTGACATCCATCTGCCAAATTTCATGATCATAAAATGCGGCAATTGCTAACATTATTCGGGCAGACTTAAGCATCGCCACGGGTGAGAAGGTCTCATCGTAGTCAATCCCTTGAACTTGTCGAAAACCTTTTGCGACAAGTCGAGCTTTGTAGACAGTAACATTACCGTCAGCGTCAGTCTTCTTCTTGAAGATCCATTTATTCTCAATTGCTTGCCGATCATTGGGCAAGTCAACCAAAGTCCACACTTTGTTCTCATACATGGATCCCATCTCAAATTTCATGGCTTCAAGCCATTTTGTGGAATCTGGGCTCACCATCGCTTCTTCATAGTTCGTAGGTTTATCATGATCTAGTAGCATGACTTCTAGAACAGGATTACCGTACCACTCTGGTGCCGATCTTACTCTGGTTGATCTACGAGGTTCAGTAGTATCTTGTTCTGAAGTTTCATGATCATCATCATTAGCTTCCTCACTAATTGGTGTAGGTGTCACAGAAACCGGTTTCTGTGATGTACTACTTTCCAATAAGGGAGCAGGTACAGTTACCTCATCAAGTTCTGCTTTCCTCCCACTCACTTCTTTCGAGAGAAACTCCTTCTCTAGAAAGGATCCATTCTTAGCAACAAATGTCTTGCCTTCGGATCTGTGATAGAAGGTGTACCCAACAGTCTCGTTCGGGTATCCTATGAAGACACATTTTTCCGATTTGGGTTCGAGCTTATCAGGTTGAAGCTTTTTCACATAAGCATCACAGCCCAAAACTTTCAGAAACGACAACTTTGGTTTCTTGCCAAACCATAGTTCATAAGGCGTCGTCTCAACGGATTTTGATGGTGCCCTATTTAACGTGAATGCGGCCGTCTCTAAAGCATAACCCCAAAACGATAGCGGTTAATCTGTAAGAGACATCATAGATCGCACCATATCAAGTAAAGTACGATTACGACGTTCGGACACACCATTACGATGTGGTGTTCCGGGTGGCGTGAGTTGTGAAACTATTCCACATTGTTTCAATCGTCGGTATGTTACTTGCCCGAGATTCGATCGTCGGTATCTCAATACCTAGTTCAATCTCGTTACCGGCAAGTCTCTTTACTCGTTCCATAATGTATCATCCTGCAACTAACTCATTAGTTGCAATGGTTGCAATGCTTATAGTGATGTGCATTACCGAGTGGGCCCAGAGATACCTCTTCGACAATCGGAGTGACAAATCCTAATCTCAAAATACGCCAACCCAACAAGTACCTTCGGAGACACCTGTAGAGCACCTTTATAATCACCCAGTTACATTGTGACGTTTGGTAGCAGACAAAGTGTTCCTCCGGTAAACGGGAGTTGCATAATCTCATAGTTATAGGAACATGTATAAGTCATGAAGAAAGCAATAGCAACATACTAAACGATCGGGTGCTAAGCTAATGGAATGGGTCATGTCAATCACATCATTCTCCTAATGATGTGATCCCGTTAATCAAATGACAACTCATGTCTATGGTTAGGAAACATAACCGTCTTCGATTAACGAGCTAGTCATGTAGAGGCATACTAGTGACACTTTGTTTGTCTATGTATTCACACAAGTATTACGTTTCCGGTTAATACAATTCTAGCATGAATACTAACCATTTATCATGATATAAGGAAATAAATAATAACTTTATTATTGCCTCTAGGGCATATTTCCTTCATCATCAGCCTCCAATATGCTGATGACACTATCCTATTTGTTGATGGTGATCCATCTATGGCTACTAATCTCAAATGGGCGTTGACTTGTTTTGAACAAGTCTATGGGATGAAAACCAATTACCTGAAAAGTGAAATGATTTCTATGAACCTTGATGAGGGTGAGATAGACTCCCTTCACTGCTATTTTTGGGTGTCCTATTGGTAAATTTCCCATTAAATACCTGGGAACCCCCCTTCACTTTGACAACCTTTCTAGGGAGGATATCCAACATCTAGTGGACAAGATTCTAAAAAGAATTGCAAGTTGGAGGGAGAAGCTTCTTTCTTATGCTGCTAGGCTTACATTCATAAAATCTTGTTTGACAAGTATTCCTTGCTGGGGAACATTGCATGGGAAACAAAAAATTTTCTGCGCTCACCAAGATCAATATAGGAGATGACCATCTACGAGAGGAGAGATTGTATTTGCATACCCTTGTAGATCGCTAAGCGGAAGCGCTAAGAAACGCGGTTGATGTAGTCGAACATCTTCGCGATCCAATCACAATCCGTCCACGAACTCCCGATCAAGTACTGAATGGACGACACCTCCGCGTTCAACACACGTACAGCTTGATGACACCTTCACCTCCTCGATCCAGCGAGCAAGGATGAAGTAGTAGCTCAAGTTTCCGGCGGCACGACGGCGTGGCGGTGGTGGCGGTGGAGAAATTTCAGCAGGGCTTCGCCAATCCTAGAGGAGAAGGGGAGGAGCTATGAGGGAGAGGAAGGGCAGCGCCGTGGCAATGATGGGTGCGGCTGCCCTCCCTCTCTACCTCTATATATAGTGGGAAGGGAGGAGGGGTGGGGTTCCCTAGGGTTTCCCCCTAGGTGGGGTGGCGGCCACCAAGGGTAGGGGCCCTAGGGTTTGGGTGGCACCCCTAGGAGCCTTGCCTCCCAAGAAAAGGGGGGCGTCGGTCCTAGGGGGCGTCGTATCCTCCTGACCGAGTGGGCTAGGGTTTGGGGCGATGCCCAGCACCTCGTGGGCTGGTGTGCCCCCTTTTCCTTGGCCCATGAGGCCCCAACACTTGTCGGGGCCCCCTAAAACCCATTTCGGTCTTCCGGCGATAACCCGGTACCTCCCGGAACACTTTCGGAGTCCGATTCCCTTCATCCTATATATCAATCTTCACCTCCGGACCATTCCGGAGTTCCTCGTCATGTCCAGGATCTCACTCCGGACTCCGAAAAACCTTCGATCACAAATACAATAACTCCACTATACTCAGATCGTCACCAAATGTTAAGTGTGTAGACCCCGCGATGTCCGGGTTCGAGAACTATGTAGACATGACCAAGACACCTCTATGATCAATAACCAATAGCGGGACCTGGATTTTCCATATTGGCTCCCGCATATTTGATACATCTCCAACGTATCTATAATTTTTGATTGTTCCATGCTGTTATATTATCAATCTTGGATGTTTTACAATCATTTTATAGTCATTTTATATCATTTTTTGGTACTAACCTATTGACATAGTGCCAAGTGCCAGTTGTTGTTTTTTGCATGTTTTTTACATCGCAGGAAATCAATACCAAACCGAGTTCAAATGCAACGAAACTTCACGGAGATTTGTTTGGGACCAGAAGACACCCAATGGGCCAAGGTTGCGCCTAGGGGGTGCTCCTATGGGAGCACAACCCACCAGGGCGCGCCAGGAGGCCCAAGCATGCCCTGGTGGGTTGTGCCCACCTCAGGTGCCCCCAGACCGCCTCTTTGCTCTATCAATACCCCAATATTCTAGAAACCCTAGAGGAGTCGACGTAAATCAATTCCAGCCGCCGCAGAGTCCAGAACCACCAGATCCAATCTAGACACCATCACGGAGGGGTTCACCACTTCCATTGGTGCCTCTTCGATGATGCGTGAGTAGTTCTTTGTAGACCTTCGGTCCATAGTCAGTAGCTAGATGGATTCCTCTTTCTCGCTGGATTCTCAATACAATGGTCTCTTGGAGATCCATATGATGTAACTCTTTTTGTGTTGTGTTTGTTGGGATAGGATGAACTTTGAGCTTATGATCAGATCTATCTTTTTATATCCATGAAAGTTATTTGATTTTATTTGATATCTTATATGCATGATTGCTTATAGCCTCGTATTTCTTCTTCGATATTTGGGTTTTGTTTGGCAAACTTGATCTGTTTATCTTGCAATGGGAATAGGTGCTTTTTAGTGGGTTCGATCTTACGGTGATTGATCCTAGTGACAGAAGGGGAACGGCACGTATGTATCATCGCTACTAAGGGTAAAATGATGGGGTCTATCTGTCGTGGGAACGATTCCGACAATAATAAGGGATAGGGTGAAGGAGCATGATCTATCAAGATGCAAATGGGTGACACGTTGGTTTTAGCGAGTTTGGGCATCTCACGGTGGAGATAACAACCCTACGTCTCATCCTCCAGAGAAGCTTTGTTTTATCAGAGTTTGTATCCAGACATTACAATGAGAGAGAGAGAGGAACCGATCCCCATGCCAGAGCTAAGTCCTGAGATTAATGGCGAGAGAGTAGAGGGACAAGAATGAGAGAGGAGAAAATGCCCCCCAATCCTAGTGGTGGGGGTGGCTTATATAGAGTGTGCCACCCCCTCACCTCCTATGTTACAAAGTGGGATATGAATGCCATAACGCCAGCTCACTACCAAGCCTTCACTATGAGAATGATGCTTTGAGTGCTTTGCTGCCTGCTGGTCTTCGTATACCCGAGTGAGTTGTACGGTCGAGTGGTGAACTGCCATATGAGTGGATGGTATGCTGCTTGTCCGAGTGGATAGTATGTGTGTAGCAGAAGCTTGGGCGACTCAAGCGTCATTGTAACGACCTGGGTGAGCTGACAGCGGCTCTAGTTAAGTATGCCGACTCTGATGGTACCAAGGACCCCGATTCAGAGGATGAAAGATCGGGAAAACTTCTCATTATCAGAGCGGCGGTTCAAGTTCTGGTTTTCAAGGTCATGGAGGCGGCGGTTCAAGTTTCGGTTTTCAAGGTCACGGTAACCAGGGTGGTTACAATCCGCAGAGTAATCAGGGAAATCAACAGCAGCAGCAGTCCGGTTATTAGACCAATCCGAAACAATTAAATAGTGGGTAGTACCACGTTTTCACCACCAGTTTGTGCAAAACGGATCAGAAGCTTAACAAGAGAGCCGTGAACGCAGTTGAGCCGGAGGTCCCACGTTATCTACGATGGTCGGAGCAGCATATCGTATGGAGTCGAGAGGATCATCCGCCCCGGGTTGATAATCCGGGTCATCTGGCTTTGGTGGTGGTGAAGGAAATATGCCCTAAAGGCAATAATAAAGTTGTTATTTATATTTCCTTATATCACGATAAATGTTTATTATTCATGCTAGAATTGTATTAATTGGTAACTTAGTACATGTGTGAATACATAGACAAACAGAGTGTCACTAGTATGCCTCTACTTGACCAGCTCATTAATCAAAGATGGTTAAGCTTCCTAGCCATGGACAAAGAGTTGTCATTTCATAAGCGGGATCACATCATTAGAGAATGATGTGATTGACTTGAACCATCCGTTAGCTTAGCACGATGATCATTAATGTTTCATTGCTACTGCTTTCTTCATGACTTATACATGTTCCTCAGACTATGAGATTATGCAACTCCCGAGTACCGGAGGAACACCATGTGTGCTACCGAACGTCACAACGTAACTGGGTGATTATAAAGATGCTCTACAGGTGTCTCCGATGGTGTTTGTTGAGTTGGCATAGATCAAGATTAGGATTTGTCACTCCGTGTATCGGAGAGGTATCTCTAGGCCCTCTCGGTAATGCACATCACTATAAGCCTTGCAAGCATTGTGACTAATGATTTAGTTGCGGGATGATGCATTACAGAACGAGTAAAGAGACTTGCCGGTAACGAGATTGAACTAGGTATGAGGATACCGACGATCGAATCTCGGGCAAGTAACATACCGATGACAAAGGGAACAACGTTGTTGTTATGCGGTTTGACCGATAAAGATCTTCGTAGAATATGTAGGAGCCAATATGAGCATCCAGGTTCCGCTATTGGTTATTGACCGGAGACGTGTCTCGGTCATGTCTACATTGTTCTCGAACCCGTAGGGTCTGCACGCTTAACGTTCTGTGACGATTTGCATTATGAGTTATGTGACTTGATGACCGAAGTTTGTTCGGAGTCCCGGATGAGATCGGGGAGATGACGAGGAGTCTCGAAATGGTTGAGATGTAAAGATCGATATATTGGAAGGCTATATTCAGACATCGGAAAGGTTTCGAGTGATTCGCGTATTTTTCGGAGTACCGGGGTGTTACGGGAATACGTATTGGGCCTTAATGGGCCATATGGGAAAGGAGAGAAAGGCCTCAAGGGTGGCCGCGCCCCTTCCCCATAGACTGGTCCGAATTGGACTAGGGAAAGGGGGCGCCCCCTTCCTTCCTTCTCCTTCTCCCTGCCCTTTTCCCTATTCCATGTGGGAGGTGGAATCCTATTAGGACTAGGGAGTCCTAGTAGGACTCCACACTTTGGACGCGCCCTATGATGGCCGGCCTCCTCCTCCCTCCATCCTTTATATACGTGGCCTGGGGGCACCCCAAAGACACAGAAGTTGATCATGGATCCCATAGCCATATGCGGTGCCCGCTCCACCATAATCCACCTCGGTCATATCATCGTAGTGCTTAGGCGAAGCCCTGCGACGGTAGCATCATCATCACTATCATCACGCCGTCGTGCTAACGAAGCTCTCCCTCGACACTCAGCTGGATCGAGAGTTCATGGGACGTCACCGAGCCGAATGTGTGCAGATCGCGGAGCTGCCGTACTATCGGTACTAGGATCGGTCGATCGTGAAGATGTACGACTACATCAACTGCGTTGTCATAACACTTCCGCTTACGTTCTACGAGGGTATGTAGATAGCACTCTCCCCTATCATAGCTATGCATCACCATGATCTTGCGTGTGCGTAGGAAATTTTCGAAATTACTACGTTCCCCAACAGTGGCATCCGAGCCAGGTTTATGCGTAGATGTTATATGCACGAGTAGAACACAAAGGAGTTGTGGGCGTGAGTATATACATATTGCTTGCCGTCACTAGTTGTTTCTTGATTCGGCGGTATTGTTGGATGAAGCGTCCCAGACCGACATTACTCGTACGCTTACGCGAGACTGGTTCTACCGACGTGCTTCGCACACAGGTGGCTGGTGGGTGTCAGTTTCTCCAACTTTAGTTGAATCAGATTCAATAAACAGGGTTCTTTCTGAAGATCAAAAAGCAATCACTATACCGCGTTGTGGCTTTTGATGCGTAGGTAAGAACGGTTCTTGCTCAGCGCCCGTAGCAGCCACGTAAAACTTGCAACAACAAAGTAGAAGACATCTAACTTGTTTTTGCAGGGCTTGTTGTGATGTGATATGGTCAAGACGTGATGATATATAAGTTGTTGTATGAGATGATCATGTTTTGTTGAAGTTATCGGCAACTGGCAAAAGCCTTATGGTTGTCTCTTTATTGCATACGATGCAAGTGCCAAATAATTGCTTTACTTTATCACTATGCGATAGCAATAGTTGCAAGAGCAATAGTTGGCGAGACGACCATGTGATGACATGTTGATAGAGATCAAGATGATGGAGATCATGGTGTCATGCTGGTGACGATAGAGATCATGACGGTACTTTGGAGATGGAGATCAAAGGCGCAAGATGATCATGGCCATATCATGTCACATATTTTGATTGCATGTGATGTTTATCCTTTATGCATCTTATTTTGCTTAGTTCGGCGGTAGCATTATAAAATGATCTCTCACTAAATTTCAAGGTATAAGTGTTCTCCCTGAGTATGCACCATTGCGACAGTTCGTCGTGCCGAGACGCCATGTGATGATCGGGTGTGATAAACTCAACGTTCACATACAACGGGTGCAAGCCAGTTTTGCACACGCGGAATACTCGGGTTAAACTTGACGAGCCTAGCATATGCAGATATGGCCTCAGAACACTGGAGACCGAAAGATCGAGCGTGAATCAAATAGTAGATACGATCAACATAGTGATGTTCACCATTGAAAACTACTCCATCTCACGTGATGATCGGACATGGTTTAGTTGATTTGGATCACCTGATCATTTAGATGACTACAGGGATGTCTATCTAAGTGGGAGTTCTTAAGTAATATGATTAATTGAACTTTAATTTATCATGAACTTAGTCCTGATAGTATTTGCATAACTATGTTGTAGATCAATAGCTCGCGGTGTAGCTCCACATTTATTTTTGATATGTTCCTAGAGAAAAACCATGTTGAAAGATGATTGTAGAAATGATGCGGACTAGGTCCGTGATCTGAGGATTATCCTCATTGCTGCACAGAAGAATTATGTCCTTGATGCACCGCTTGGTGACAGACCTATTGCAGGAGAAGATGCAGACATTATGAACGTTGGACAATCTCGGTATGATGACTACTTGATAGTTTAGTGCACCATGCTTTACGGCTTAGAACCGGGACTTCAAAAATGTTTTGAACACCATGGAGCATATAAGATGTTCCAAGAGTTGAAATTGGTATCTCATACTCATGCCCGTGTCAAGAGGTATGAGACCTCTGACAGTACTTTGCCTACAAGATAGAGGAGAATAGCTCAACGAGTGAGCATGTGCTCAGAATGTCTGAGTACTACAATCACTTGAATCAAGCGGGAGTTAATCATCTCGATAAGATAGTGATTGAAAGAGTTCTCTTGTCACTACCACCAAGTTAATAGAACTTCGTGATGAACTATAATATGCAAGGGATAATGGAAATGATTCCCAAAGCTCTTCGCGGTGCTGAAATCGACGAAGGTAGAAATCAAGAAAAAGCATCAAGTGTTGATGGTTGACAAGACCACTAGTTTCAAGGAAAAGGGCAAGGGAAAGAAAGGGAACTTCAAGAAGAATGGCAAGCAAGTTGCGACTCCCATGAAGAAGCCCAAACTAGACCCAAGCCTGAAACTAACCCCGAGTCATGGAGGTGGCGGTTTTCAAGGTCACGGTAACCAGGGTGGTTATAATCCGCAGAATAATCAGGGAAATCAATAGCAACAGCAATCCGGTTACCAAAGCAATCCAAAACAATTAAATAGTGGGCAATACCACGTTTTCACCACCAGTTTGTGTAAAAGGGATCAGAAGCTTCACAAGAGAGTTGTGAACGTAGTTGAGCCGGCGGTCCCACGTTATCTACGATGGTCGGAGCAGCCTATCATATGGAGTCGAGAGGATCATCCGCCCCGGGTTGATAATCCGAGTCATCTGGCTTTGGTGGTGGTGAAGGAAATATGCCCTAGAGGCAATAATAAAGTTGTTATTTATATTTCCTTATATCATGATAAATGTTTATTATTCATGCTAGAATTGTATTAGTCGGAAACTTAGTACATGTGTGAATACATAGACAAACAGAGTGTCACTAGTATGCCTCTACTTGACTAGCTCGTTAATCAAAGATGGTTAAGTTTCCTAGCCATGGACAAAGAGTTGTCATTTGATAAGCACGATCACATTATTAGAGAATGATGTGATTGACTTGACCCATCTGTTAGCTTAGCACGATGATCATTACAGTTTCATTGCTACTGCTTTCTTCATGACTTATATATGTTCCTCAGACTATGAGATTATGCAACTCCCAAATACCGGACGAACACCTTGTGTGCTACCAAATGTCACAACGTAAATGGATGATTATAAAGATGCTCTACAGGTTTCTCCGATGGTGTTTGTTTAGTTGGCATAGATCAAGATAAGGATTTGTTACTCCGTGTATCGGAGAGGTATCTCTGGGCCCTCTCGGCAATGCACATCACTAAAGGCCTTGCAAGCATTGTGACTAATGAGTTAGTTGCGGGATGATGCATTACAGAACGAGTAAAGAGACTTGCCGGTAACGAGAATGAACTAGGTATGAGGATACCAATGATCGAATCTCGGGCAAGTAACATACCGATGACAAAGGGAACAACGTTTGTTGTTATGCAGTTTGACCGATAAAGATCTTCGTAGAATATGTAGGAGCCAATATGGGCATCCAGGTTCCGCTATCGGTTATTGACCGGAGATGAGTCTCGGTCATGTCGACATGATACGTCGCCAACGTATCTATAATTTTTGATTGTTCCATGCTATTATATTATCAACTTTGGATGTTTTACATGCATTTATATGCTATTTTATATGATTTTTTGGGACTAACCTATTAACCTAGAGCCTAGTGCCAGTTTTTGTTTTTTCCTTGTTTTAGAGTATCGCAGAAAAGGAAAATCAAACAGAGTCCAATTGACCTGAAACTTCACGGGACTTATTTTTTGAACGGAAGCAATCCAGAAGACTTGGGGTGTACGTAAGGGAAGCAACGAGGAAGGCACGAGGCAGGGGGGTGCGCCCTCCACCCTCGTGGCCCCCCTGACGTACTTCTTCCTCCTATATATACCCATATACCTTAAAAACTTCGGGGAGTACAATAGATCAGGAGTTCCGCCGCCAGAAGCCTCCGTAGCCACCGAAAACCAATCTAGACCCGTTCCGGCACCCTGCCGGAGGGGGAATCCCTCTCCGGTGGCCATCTTCATCATCCCGGTGCTCTCCACGACGAGGAGGGAGTAGTTCTCCCTCGGGGCTGAGGGTATGTACCAGTAGCTATGTGTTTGATCTCTCTCTCGTGTTCTTGAGGTGGTACGATCTTGATGTATCGCGCTTTGCTATTATTGTTGGACCTTATGATGTTTCTCCCCCTCTACTCTTTTTAATGGATTGAGTTTTCCCTTTGAAGTTATCTTATCGGATTGAGTCTTTAAGGATTTGAGAACACTTGATGTATGTCTTGCGCGGGATACCCGTGGTGACAATGGGGTATTCTATTGATCCACTTGATGTATGTTTTGGTGATCAACTTGCGGGTTCGCCCATGAACCTATGCATAGGGGTTGACACACATTTTTGTCTTGACTCTCCGGTAGAATCTTTGGGGCACTCTTTGAAGTATTTTGTGTTGGTTTGAATAGATGAATCTGAGATTGTGTGATGCATATCGTATAATCATACCCACGGATACTTGAGGTGACATTGGAGTATCTAGGTGACATTAGGGTTTTGGTTGATTTGTGTCTTAAGGTGTTATTCTAGTACGAACTCTATGATAGATCGAACGGAAAGAATAGCTTTATGTTATTTTACTAGGGACTCTTGAATAGGTCGATCAGAAAGGATAACTTTGAGGTGGTTTCGTACCCTACCATAATCTCTTCGTTTGTTCTCCGCTATTAGTGACTTTGGAGTGACTCTTTGTTGCATGTTGAGGGATAGTAATATGATCCAAATATGTTATTGTTGTTGAGAGAACTTGCAGTAGTGAAAGTATGAACGCTAGGCCTTGTTTCAACGCATTGCAATACCGTTTGTGCTCACTTTTATCATTAGTTACCTTGCTGTTTTTATATTTTTTCAGATTACAAAAACCTTTATCTACCATCCATATACCACTTGTATCACCATCTCTTCGCCGAACTAGTGCACCTATACAATTTACCGTTGTATTGGGTGTGTTGGGGACACAAGAGACTCTTTGTTATTTGGTTGCAGGGTTGATTGAGAGAGACCATGTTCATCCTATGCCTCCTACGGAATGATAAACCTTAGATCATCCACTTGAGGGAAATTTGCTACTGTCCTACAAACCTCTGCACTTGGAGGCCCAACAACGTCTACAAGAAGAAGATTGTGTAGTAGACATCACTACATAGTTCTCGAACCCGTAGGGTCCGCACGCTTAACGTTCTGTGACGATTTGTATTATGAGTTATGTTATTTGATGACCGAAGTTTGTTCGGAGTTCCGGATGAGATTCGGGACATGACGAGGAGTCTCGAAATGGTTGAGACATAAAGATCGATATATTCGAAGGCTATATTCGTACATCGGAAAGGTTCCGAGTGATTCGGATATTTTTTGGAGTACCGGAGAGTTACAGGAATTTGTATTGGGCCTTAATGGGCCATACAGGAAAGGAGAGAAAGGCCTCAAGGGTGGCCGCGCCCCTCCCCATAGACTGGTCCGAATTGGACTAGGGAAAGGAGTCGCCCCCTTCCTTCCTTCTCCTGCTCCCTTCCCTTTTTTCCTATTCCTTGTGGGAGGTGGAATCCTACTAGGACTAGGGAGTCCTAGTAGGACTCCACACTTTGGGCGCGCCCTATGATGGCCGGCCTCCTCCTCCCTCCATCCTTTATATACGTGGCCAGGGGGCACCCCATAGACACACAAGTAGATCATTGATCCCTTAGCCGTGTGCGGTGCCCCCCTCCACCATAATCCACCTCGGTCATATCATCATAGTGTTTAGGCGAAGCCCTGCGACGGTAGCATCATCATCACCATCATCACACCGTCAAGCTGACGAAGCTCTCCCTCGACACTCAGCTAGATCGAGAGTTCGTGGGACGTCAACGAGCCAAATGTGTGCAGATCGCGGAGCTGCCGTACTTTCAGTACTAGGATCGTTCGATTGTGAAGACATATTATTATATCAACCGCGTTGTCATAACACTTCCGCTTACGGTCTACGAGGGTTGATAATCCCCAAGTGCAAGGAATCATCGTAGCAGTTTCCAAAGGTGGAACTGATAAGTATGGAGTGTCGAACCCACAAGGAGCTAAAGGTAAGATCAATATTCTCTCAAGCCCTATCTACCACTGATACGACTCTACGTACACCGAACGTTTGCTTCCAACTAGCAACGAGAAATAAAACTATGCCGTGGGTATGAAGAGGATAACTTTGTATGATATCGGAGAGCTAAAATATAAAAGTAGGTGTTGTTATCATGAAGTTAGAATATATTACTAAATATTATAAATAGTGAGTGTGGAATAATGGTGGATCGGTGTGTGGAATTGTCCTAGGCAATCGTTAACAAGACCGGTAATCACTATTGCAGTTTCATATGAGGGAGAGGCATAAGCTAACATACTTTCTCTACTTGGATCATATGCACTTATGATTGGAACTCTGGCAAGCATCCGCAACTACTAAAGATCATTAAGGTAAAACCCAACCATAGCATTAAAGCATCAAGTCCTCTTTTATTCCCATACGCAACAACCCCCTTACTCGGGTTCGTGTTTCAGTCACTCACCAACCCACTATAAGCGAATCATGAACGTATTGCAACACCCTACAGCGGGAACCCCTCACGCTTGCGCGACACAGAGGGCACCATAGGACAGCATCAAAGTAAAACATACAACTCATACCAATCTAGATCATCAATCAACCCAAAGACAAAAGATATCTACTCGAAACATCATAGGATGGCAACACATCATTAGATCATAATATGTGGCATAAAGCACCATGTTCAAGTAGGGATTACAGTGGGGTGCGGGAGAGTGGACCGCGTAAAAGAGATGAGGGTGATGATGATGATGGTGATGTTGATGTTGATGAAGACGATCACCGCGGCGATGATTCCCCTCCCGATGGCACTCCGGTGCCACCGAGAGAGAGGAGGAGAGGTTCTCCCCCTTGTGCTTCCTCCTCCATGGCCTCCCCCCTAGATGGGGAGATGTTCTCCCTCTGGTCCTTGGCCTTCATGCTGATAATGGCCCCTCTGGGATCCTCCTCCATGCCCTCCGGTGAAGATGGCCCCCTCCGGCAGGGTGCCAGAGAGGGCCTAGATTGGTTTTTGGTGGCTACGGAGGCTTCTGGTGGCGGAACTCCTGATATAGGTTAATTTTCCGAGGTTTCTGTATTTATAGGAATTTTTGGCGTCGGTCTCACGTCAAGGAGGTGCCCGAGACATCCACGAGGCAGGACTGCACGCCTGGGGGGGGGGGGGTGGGCGCGGCCCCCACCCTCGTGGATGCCCCGGGACTCTCCTGGCCCAACTCTTTTACTCCGGGGTCTTCTTTTGTTCCATAAAAAATCGTCAAAAATTGGCACGTCAATTGGACTCTGTTTGATATTCCTTTTTCTCTAAAACTCAAAACAAGGAAAAAACAGAAACTGGCACTAGGCACTAGGTTAATAGGTTAGTCCAAAAAATCATATAAAATAGCATATACATGCATATAAAACATCCAAGGTTGATAATATAATAGCATGAATACTTCATAAATTATAGATACGTTGGAGATGTATCAGCATCCCAAGCTTAATTCCTGCTCGTCCTCGAGTAGGTAAATGATAAAAGAAATAATTTATTGTAACATCCCAAATTTTCAATTTGAAATGTTATACATAGATCATTCTTGCATATCATATTTTATTGCATTTCGTTTCGCGATCCTCGAAAATCCTAAGCAACTCAAGGACCCTCGGAGAGAGTTGGGGATTTCCCGGTTTTCATATTTGATTTTTATCAAATATTGAAACAAGGATGTTGGTTTTGAATTATTTTTCTCTCCGAATAATATTTCATATTAAAATACATGAGAGGAGATAATATGACTTCTCCAAAATAATTGAAATATCGGAGGAAAAATATTAAAAGCAAATATTTGATTTTATTCGGATTTTACTGTAATTTTATTTGCATTAGAAAAATTTGCATGTGTTTCAAAGTTGCATTTTAGGGCCAAGAAAATGTTCATATCGTTCTAAATATTTTATTTAGACGATGAAAATTTGTTTTGGCATTTTTACAATTTTATTTTATTTTCTAGGTTTTGTTTCTGTTCGACGGAATTGTTTTTTTAACTTCGGGCGCCGAAACCCAGCCGGGCCAGCCCATCTCCCCGCGCCGCCATCTTCTACCAGGACGCGCCGCCGCCGCCGCCGACTCGGACAAGAGTCCGAGCCGGACTCCTCCGCCGCCGCCTTGCCCCCTCCTCCAAGCCACCCCCTCTATATGCCGCCCCAAGCCCCCCGCCACCACCACCAACCCCGCCGCCGACGCAGCCCGCCTCCCGAGCCGCGCCGCCGCCTCCCGCGCCTCGCCGCCGCCGCCGCCCCTCGCCGCGCCACCATCGCCCCGCCGCCCCGCAAGCCCGCCGCTAAAGCCCCAGCCCACCGGAGCCCCGCGCCTCACTGGATCCGGCGAGGTAGCCGTTCGCCGCTGGTTTTCTCTAGGAAACCGATTTGGTTTTTTTGAAAACCCTAGTTTGTTTTTTTAGATCGGTTCGCCGGTTTTTATCGGTTTAGTTATTTAGAGGACGTTCGCGTAAACGAACGGTTTTCACTCCTTAGTTATAGACAATGAACGCTCTTTCGTTAGCCTGTTCGTCGGTTTTCTTTTATCGGATTTTTTCCGCGATTATTCTCGATCGCGATTTCTGATCCTTTTCGTTTCAGTTTATCTTTTCGCTCGTTTATCGGAATCAGGCGATTCAAGCGCCTAGATCTTCGTCTCGAAACCCTCTTTCTGTTTAATCACCTTAAACAAGATTTTGGCACAGTAAAATTTGACCTTAGTCAAGATTAGTAAACGGACCTTGTTTCTGTCGCCGTTTGAGTTTCATTGCTCCGTTTGATTTGATTCTTTTTGCAAACCGGAGTTCTTAAGTTGAACTTTCTGGTCAATCTCTCTTATTTGAGTTTCGCCCGTGCATCTTTGTTTGATTGATTATGTATGCTATTGTTTGTTTGCGATAGAATTCCCGGAGTGCGAGGCGTGCTACTACGAGTCTCTAGGTTTTGCGGATCATCAGCAAGGCAAGTAACACATTGATCATACTCTTTCCATACCCAGTTTTTATGCATTAGTTCAATCCTCAAACATTGCATGGTTAGGATGTCATTAACATGTGGGTTGGGAAGTAGTTGATGAGGTAGAACCTATTGCCCTATTATATTCAAACCTTGGGAGTTACTTCTACGTGTTGCTTATATTGCTATGCTATGCTCATAGACGTGGATTGGGTTTGAGTGAAATCCATGACAGATGTGAGATTGTTAATTAATGGTTCAACTTAAGGTGGCAACTTGAATACACATCTGGGTGGATTGAGGCACCTGGAGAATCCAGTGTTGCCTGTATTTTTGGAGATCCCGGGGTTCCGTGTGATTTTCCTATGGACCGCCACCCAGGCTCAAAGGGAACTGAGATGATTCATGCTAGAAACTTCTGTGTGCAGCCACAAGCTATTATGGGCTCTAGCATAGTTGAGTAAGTTACGTGAAGCTCTCGAAGAGGTGGGTCAGCAGGTAGAGGGATGTAGGTTTGGTATGGTCTGCCCGGAGTAGAGAGTTAATGTTTCTGAAAGACTGTGTCTCAGTCATCTATTTCTCAAACACCATGTAGTGCGAGAAAACCTACGGAGGCGATCGAGTCTTGTAGGGAAAAGTGCGCAAACCTCTGCAGAGTGTACAATCTAATCATGGTTAGCCGTGTCCCCGGTTATGGACAATCTTGAGTATCTAGTACTTGGAGTATCTTAAGTATCTCATCACTCTTAATTAATAATGTTGGGTTGATAATTACTTTTAATTGAGATTGAGTTGGAGGAACCCTCTCAATGATGTTTCAACTACCATGATAGTTAAATTAAAATCTATTCCTTTGTTGTAGGGGAAAACCGGCTTTTCGCAAAAACTATAACCATAGAGCTTTCCACCAGCCAAATATGCATGTAGTGATAGCATTATTCTGTTCTTGCTCTACTGTGTTATATTGCCGGCATATTCCATGTGCTGGCCCGTTCTCGGGCTGCAACGTATTATCTTACAAACTTTTTAGACGAGGAGTAAGGTTCGTTAGGTCGTTGCCGTGCAGCTCAGCTATGCCGTTGGAGTTGATGGACTCACTTTATCTTCCAAGCCTTCCGTTGTTATCGTATTAGATGGCCTTAAGCCATATTTATTGTAATAAGTTCTCTTTTGAGACATTCGATGTAATAAGTGTGTGATTGCTACTCTGTTATAAATCCTTCGAGTACTGTGTGTGTCAGCATTACCGATCCAAGGATGACACTGAAGCACAGAGACCTGACTGTTTGAGGTCGGGTCGCT
Source organism: Triticum urartu (assembly GCF_003073215.2). Lineage (NCBI taxonomy): Eukaryota > Viridiplantae > Streptophyta > Magnoliopsida > Poales > Poaceae > Triticum > Triticum urartu. Next base: position 27,943,626 of record NC_053024.1, read on the forward strand.
ACATTTATGAAGTGTGAATGCTAGCAAGTGCATAAGTTTCATCAATGGTAGTTCCAATCACTTTTTCTAGCATCATTATATATCATAATAGTAGCTCATTTTCATAAAACTTTTCATGATCAAGTAACAAGCTATTCACATGTTAAAGTATAGATCATAAATTGTCTTGAAACTAACAAACTATATTCTCAGTCATTAAACAATTGCAATTCATCTTACTTTCAGGAAGGGTCTATGTCATAGCATTGATTTAGCAAACTCCACATACTCAACTATCATTTAGTCTTTCACAATTGCTGACACTCACGTGATATTTAGGGGTTCAAAGTTTTAATCGGACACAGAGAAAGATAGGGGCTTATAGTTTTGCCTCCCAACGTTTTACCTTAGGGGTAATGTCAACAATAATAGTTCATGAAAACTTACATCCAATTGGATATATATATCAGGATCTTTCCAACACAATGTGCTTGCCAAAGGATAAAATATAAAAAGGAAAGGTGAAGATCACCATGACTCTTGCATAATGGTAGAAGATAAAAGTAAAAGATAGGCCCTTCGCAGAGGGAAGCAGAGGTTGTCATGCACTTTTATGGTTGGATGCACAAAATCTTAATGCAAAAGAACGTCACTTTATATTGCCACTTGTGATATGGACCTTTATTATGCAGTCCGTCGCTTTTATTTCTTCCACATCACACAATCGTATAAAGCTTATTTTCTCCACATTAATATATCATACATATTTAGAAGGCAATTTTTATTGCATGCACCGATGACAACTTACTTGAAGGATCTTACTCAATCCATAGGTAGGTATGGTGGACTCTCATGACAAAACTAGTTTAAGGAATGTTCGGAAGCACAAGTAGTATCTCTACTTGGTGCAAAGAATTTAGCTAGCATGAGGGGGAAAAGCAAGCTCAACATGTTGGATGATCCAAGACAATATACTTTATTTCGGATATAAGAAAACATAACCCATTACGTTGTCTTCCTTGTCCGACATCAACCTTTTAGCATGTCATATTTTAATGTGTGATCACAATTACAAAAGATGTCCAAGATAGTATATTTATATGTGAAGTCTCTCTTTCTTTAATATTCTTTCATGAATTGTTCAAGTGACCAATTCTACGTTTGCTAACTTTCAATAAGTTTACTGCCTATACTTATTCTATGTGAAGTCATTACTCCCCATGGTATAAGCATATGAAACATATATAAATTCAGATTTATGATGTTCAATTATTCAACCATTTACTCATAGGATATACGTGAAGCACGTGAGTAAATGACAAACTACTCCAAAAGATAATAGTGAAGGACACTGAGTAGTCAAATAATTAACTAGCCATGGGAGGATTCTTTTTCATTTAATATTTCAGATCCAATGATTTTATTCAAATGGCAAGTAAAATTGAAAATACTCTCCAAGCAAAACATATATCATGTGACGAATAAAAATATAGCTCTGAGTAAGGTATACCGATAGTTTTGAAGAAGAAAGAGGGGATGCCTTCCGGGGCATCCCCAAGCTTAGGCGCTTGAGTCTTCCTTGAATATTACCTTGGGGTTCCTTGGTCATCCCCAAGCTTAGGTTCTTTCCACTCCTTATTCTCCTCATATCGATATCTCACCCAAATCTTGAAAACTTCAATCACACAAAACTTAACGGAACTTCGTGAGATAGGTTAGTATGATAAAGAGTAAACCATTCACCTTGGTACTGTCAAAGACAAAGATCATAATTGTTCTCACACAATGCCTACTGTACCATATCATTTCTACAATTTATATTGGGAAATATAAGTCATAGAAACTAGAAAACAAGCAAACTATGCAATGAAAACAGAATCTGTCAGAAACAGAACATTCTGTAATGATCTGAACACTAACCATACCTCTGCTACTCAAAAAGTTATGAAATAAATTTGTGGACGTGAGGAATTTCTCTATTAATCTTTTGCAAAAAGAATCAACCTAATCCCACTCTCCAATAGAAAATGGCGCAAAGTTTCTGTTTTTTTACATCAAGATCACATTAACTTTCACCCAAGTCTTCCCAAAGGTCTTACTTGGCACTTTATTGAAACAAAAGCTATAAAACGTGATTACTATAGTAGCTTAATCATGAGAACACACAAAAACATTAAGGGTAAATATTGGGCTGTCTCCCAACAAGCGCTTTTCTTTAATGCCTTTTAGCTAGGCATGATGATTTCAATGATGCTCACATAAAAGATAAGAATTGAAACATAAAGAGAGCATAATGAATAATATGACTAGCAAATTTAAACCTAACCCACTTCCTATGCCTAGGGATTTTGTGAGTACACAACTTATGGGAACAAGAATCAACTAGCATAGGAAGGAAAAACAAGGATAACTTCAAACCGTTAAGCACATAGAGAGGAAACTTGATATTATTGCAACTCCTACAAGCATATATTCCTCTATCATAATAATTTTCAGTAGCACCATGAATTAATTAAACAACATAACCATCACATAAAGCATTATTTTCATGATCTACAAGCATAGACATTTTTCTCCTCTCCACATAAGCAAAATTCTTCTCATTCGAATATCGGGATCACTGGTTCCTTGAGTTGACACTCTTCCAAACCCGCTTTAGATGGTAGTATTATTCATACGCCAAAATATATAAGTGAATTTCATGGAGCATTCTACAATTAATATAAACTAACCAATGTACAAGCTCAAAATGTATAAGTGAAGCACACGAAGCATTCTATAAAACCATACTCAAAAGATTTAAGTGTCACAAAGAGCAATTCTATAAATTGATGAAGGGACATCTCATACTAGCATGGTTCTTAAAGAAAAAGAAAAACACAAAGGACACAAATCATGTGAACAAAACAAAAACCGAGGTGTACCGATAATTGTTGAAGAAGAAAGATGGGATGCCAACCGGGGCATCCCCAAGCCTAGATGCTTGAGTATCCTTAGAATATTTACTTGGTGTGCCCAGGGCATCCCCAAGCTTGAGCTCTTGCCTCTCTTTATTCTTCTCATATTGATAGCTCCTCGATCTTCGAACACTTCATCCACACAAAACTTTGACAAAAACTTTGTGAGATCCGTTAGTATAATAAAGCAAATCACTACCTTTAGGTACTGTTCTGAACTCATTCTAAATTAATATTGGTGTAATATCTACTTTATTGCAACTCATCCATGGTTCGTACCCTCCGATACTACTCATATATTCATCAAAATAAGCAAACAACACATAGAAAACAGAATCTGTCTAAAACAGGACAGTCTGTAGTAATCTGGAAGTTTAGTAAAAATCTGTGACTCCAATAATTATAAAATAAATTTGACAATTTGAGAAATGTATACAGAAGTAATTTTCAAAAAGTTTCAGACGCATTTGACTTTCCAGTAAAAAATGTAAAATCACATGCTACAGCCAAAGTTTCTGTTTTTGTTCTGCACATAGTAAACAAGCAATCTAATCATCCTAAAACCAAAGCTGGGCACATTATTTTTATAATACAATGGACATATAAAAGGGGATAATTATTTACATAGAAACTTCCATGAAAAATTCTACATTGTTTCCGTGAGCATAAACACAAGTGCTCAAGGTTGACCCTCACTTCTTCAATGCATAACTTTCCAATCACTTATCTTTTTGAAAAACTTTTTAAGCATGAGAGGCAAGTAATAATTTTTTTGTATTTTCATTCTTTAAATATTTTTTGTATGTTTCACCCACAACTAAACAGAAACAAAAAAAGGGAAAACAAAATATACTTAGTGAAGAAAGCAAACAAGCACACATGAGAATATCAACCCCACGCTATTGCTCCCCAGCAACGGCGCCAGAAAAGAGCTTGATAATCCCCAAGTGCAAGGAATCATCATAGCAATTTCCAAAGGTGGAAGTGATAAGTATGGAGTGTCGAACCCACAAGGAGATAAAGGTAAGATCAATATTCTCTCAAGCCCTATCTGCCACTGATACGACTCTACGTACACCGAACGTTTGCTTCCAACTAGCAACGAGAAATAAAACTATGATGTGGGTATGAAGAGGATAACTTTGTATGATATCGGAGAGCTAAAATATAAAAGTAGGTGCTTTTATCATGAAGTTAGAATATATTACTAAATATTATAAATAGCGAGTGTGGAATAATGGTGGATCGGTGTGCGGAATTGTCCTAGGCAATCGTTCACAAGACCGGTAATCACTATTGCAGTTTCATATGAGGGAGAGGCATAAGCTAACATACTTCCTCTACTTGGATCATATGCACTTATGATTGGAACTCTAGCAAGCATCCCCAACTACTAAAGATCATTAAGGTAAAACCCAACCATAGCATTAAAGCATCAAGTCCTCTTTTATTCCCATAGGCAACAACCCCCTTACTCGGGATTGTGTTTCAGTCACTCACCAACCCACTATAAGCGAATCATGAACGTATTGCAACACCCTACAGCGGGAACCCCTCACGCTTGCGCGACACGAAGGGCTCCGTAGGACAGCATCAAAGTAAAACATACAACTCATACCAATCTAGATCATCAATCAACCCAAAGACAAAAGATATCTAATCAAAACATCATAAGATGGCAACGCATCATTGGATCATAATATGTGGCATAAAGCACCATGCTCAAGTAGGGATTACAGCGGGGTGTGGGAGAGTGGACCGCGTAAAAAGAGATGAGGGTGATGATGATGATGGTGATGTTGATGAAGACGATCACTGCGGCGATGATTCCCCTCCCGATGGCACTCCGGTGTCACCGAGAGAGAGGAGGAGAGGTTCTCCCCCTTGTGCTTCCTCCTCCATGGCCTCCGCCTAGATGGGGAGATGTTCTCCCTCTGGTCCTTGGCCTTCATGGTGATAATGGCCCCTCTGGGATCCTCCTCCATGCCCTTCGGTGATGATGGCCCCCTCCGGCAGGGTGCCAGAGAGGGCCTAGATTGGTTTTCGGTGGCTACAGAGGCTTTTGGCGGTGGAACTCCCGATCTAGGTTAATTTTCCGAGGTTTCTGTATTTATAGGAATTTTTGGCGTCGGTCTCACGTCAAGGAGGTGCCCGAGACATCCACGAGGCAGGACTGCACGCCTGGGGGGGGGGGGGGGGGCGCGGCCCCCACCCTCGTGGATGCCCCGGGACTCTCCTGGCCCAACTCTTTTACTCCGGGGTCTTCTTTTGTTCCATAAAAAATCGTCAAAAATTGGCACGTCAATTGGACTCCGTTTGATATTCCTTTTCTGTAAAACTCAGAAACAAGGAAAACAGAAACTGGCACTGGGCACTAGGTTAATAGGTTAGTCCCAAAAATCATATAAAATAGTATATAAATGCATATAAAACATCCAAGGTTGATAATATAATAGCATGAATACTTCATAAATTATAGATACGTTGGAGACGTATCAAGGGTATGTAGACAACACTCTCCCCTATCGTTGCTATGCATCACCATGATCTTGCGTGTGCATAGGAAATTTTCGAAATTACTATGTTTCCCAACAGTGGCATTCGAGCCAGGTTTATGCGTAGATGTTATATGCACGAGTAGAACACAAAGGAGTTGTGTGCGTGGGTATATACTTTACGCGTACGCTTACGCGAGACTGGTTCTACCGACGTGCTTTGCACACAGGTGGCTGGTGGGTGTCAGTTTCTCCAACTTTAGTTGAAACGGATTCAATGAACAGGGTTTCTTTCTGAAGATCAAAAAGCGATCGCTATACCGCGTTGTGGTTTTTGATGCGTAGGTAAGAACGGTTCTTGCTTAGCCCGTAGCAGCCACGTAAAACTTGCAACAACAAAGTAGAGGATGTCTAACTTGTTTTTGCAGGGCTTGCTGTGATGTGTTATGGTCAAGACGTGATGAGATATAAGTTGTTGTATGAGATGATCATGTTTTGTTGAAGTTATCGGCAACTGGAAGAAGCCTTATGGTTGTCTCTTTGTTGCATACGATGCAAGCGCCAAATAATTGCTTTACTTTATCGCTATGCGATAGCAATAGTTGCAAGAGCAATAGTTGGCGAGACGACCATGTGATGACACGTTGATAGAGATCAAGATGATGGAGATCATGGTGTCATGCCGGTGACGATAGAGATCATGACGGTACTTTGGAGATGGAGATCAAAGGCGCAAGATGATCATGGCCATATCATGTCACATATTTTGATTGCATGTGATGTTTATCCTTTATGCATCTTATTTTACTTAGTTCGGCGGTAGCATTATAAGATGATCTGTCACTAAATTTCAAGGTATAAGTGTTCTCACTGAGTATGCACCGTTGCGACAGTTCGTCGTGCCGAGACACCACGTGATGATCGGGTGTGATAAGCTCTACGTTCACTTACAACGGGTGCAAGCCAGTTTTGCACACGCGGAATACTCAGGTTAAACTTGACGAGCCTAGCATATACAGATATGGCCTCGGAATGGTGGAGACCGAAAGGTCGGGCGTGAATCATATAGTAGATATGATCAACATAGTGATGTTCACCATTGAAAACTACTGCATCTCACGTGATGATCGGACATGGTTTAGTTGATTTGGATCACGTGATCATTTAGATGACTAGAGGGATGTCTATCTAAGTGGGAGTTCTTAAGTAATATGATTAATTGAACTTTAATTAATCATGAACTTAGTCCTGATAGTATTTGCATAATTGTGTTGTAGATCAATAGCTGACGATGTAGCTCGACGTTTATTTTTGATATGTTCCTAGAGAAAAAATGTTGAAATATGATAGTAGAAATGATCCGGACTAGGTCCGTGATCTGAGGATTATCCTCATTGCTGCATAGCAGAATTATGTCCTTGATGCACCGCTAGGTGACAGACCTATTGCAGGAGCAGATGCAGACGTTATGAACGTTGGACAAGCTCGGTATGATGACTACTTGATAGTTTAGTGCACCATGCTTTACGGCTTAGAACCGGCACTTCAAAAATGTTTTGAATGCCACAGAGCATATAAGATGTTCCAAGAGTTGAAATTGGTATCTCATACTCATGCCCGTGTCAAGAGGTATGAGACCTCTGATAGTACTTTGCCTATAAGATGGAGGAGAATAGCTCAACGAGTTAGCATGTGCTCAGAATGTCTGAGTACTACAATCACATGAATCAAGTGGGAGTTAAACTTCCCGATAAGATAGTGATTGACAGAGTTCTGTAGTCACTATCACTAAGTTACTAGAACTTCATGATGAACTATAATATGCAAGGGATAATGGGAACAATTCCCAAAGCTCTTCGCGATGCTGAAATCGACGAAGGTAGAAATCAAGAAAAAGCATCAAGTGTTGATGGTTGACAAGACCACTAGTTTCTAGTAAAAGGGCAAGGGAAAGAAAGGGAACTTCAAGAAGAATGGCAAGCATGTTGCCACTCCCATGAAGATGCCCAAAGCTAGACCCAGGCCTGAAATAGAGTGCTTCTACTGCAAAAGGAAATGGTCACTGGAAGTGGAACTGCCCTAGATACTTGGCGGATAAAAAGGATGGCAAAGTGAACAAAGGTATATTTGATATACATGTTATTGATGTGTACTTTACTAGTGTTTATAGCAAACCCCTCGGTATTTGATACTAGTTTAGTTGCTAAGAGTAGTAACTCGAAACAGGAGTTGCAAAATAAACAAAGACTAGTTGAGGACGAGGTGACGATTTGTGTTGGAAATGATTACAAGGTTGATAAGATCACCATCGCACACTCCCTTTATCTTCGGGATTAGTGTTGAACCTAAAATAAATGTTATTTGGTGTTTGCGTTGAGCATAATATGATTGGATCATGTTTATTGCAATACGGTTATTCATTTAATTCAAAGAATAATTGTTATTCTGTTTACATGAATAAAACCTTCTATGGTCATACACCCAAGGTGAATGGTTTATTGAATCTTGATCGTAGTGATACACACATTCATAATATTGAAGCCAAAAGATGCAAAGTTAATAATTATAGTGCAACCTATTTGTGGCACTGCCATTTAGGTCATATTGGTGTAAAGCGCATGAAGAAACTCCATGGTGATGGACTTTTGGAATCACTTCATGCTTGCGAACCATGCCTCATGGGCAAGATGACTAAGACTCCTTTCTCCGGAACAATGGAGCGAGCAACTCACTTATTGGAAATAATACATACTGATGTATGTGATTCGATAAGTGTTGAGGCTTGCGGCAGGTATCGTTATTTTCTGACCTTCGCAGATGATTTGAGCAGATATGGGTACATCTACTTAATGAAACCTAAGTCTGAAACATTTGAAAAGTTCAAAGAATTTCAGAGTGAAGTGGAAAATCATCGTAACAAGAAAATAAAGTTTCTACGATCTGATCGCGGAGGCGAACATTTGAGTTACAAGTGAGCAAGCTCCAGCGATCCATCTATGGAATGGTGCAAGCATCTCAGAGTTGGAATATATGCTTTGATAAAGTGATCAAAGCATATGTTTTTTTACAGAATTACAGTAAAGCCTGTATTTACAAGAAAGTGAGCGGGAGCAGTAGAACATTTCTGAGAAGTATATGTGAATGACATATTGTTGATCAGAAATAATGTAGAATTTTCTAGAAAGCATAAAGGAGTGTTTGAAAGGAGTTTTTCAAAGAAAGACCTTGGTGAAGCTACTTACATATTGAGCATCAAGATCTATAGAGATAGATCAACACACTTGATATATTTTCAATGAGTACATACCTTGACAAGATTTTGAAGTAGTTCAAAATAGAACAGTCAAAGAAGGAGTTCTTGCATGTGTTGCAAGGTGTGAAGTTGAGTAAAGACTCAAAACCCGACCACGACAGAAAATAGAAAGAGAATGAAAAGTCATTCCCTATGCCTCAGTCATAGGTTCTATAAAATATGCTATGCTGTGTACCAGACCTATTGTGTACCTCACCATAAGGTTCACAAGAGAGTACAATAGTGAATCCTAGAGTGGATCACTGGACAGCGGTCAAAAATATCCTTAGTGGAATAAGGAAATGTTTCTCGGTTATGGAGGTGACAAAGAGTTCGTCTTAAAGAGTTACGTCGATGCAAGCTTTGACACCGATCTGGATGACTCTAAGTCTCGATCTAGATACATATTGAAAGTGGGATCAATTAGCTAGAGTAGCCCCGTGCAAAGCATTGTAGACATAGAAAATTTGCAAAATACATACGGCTCTGAATGTGGCAGACCCATTGACTAAATTTATCTCACAAGCAAAACATGATCATTCTTTGGGTGTTAATCACATAGCGATGTGAACTAGATTATCGACTTTGGTAAACCCTTTGGGTGTTAGTCACATGGAGATGTGAACTAATCACATAAAGATGTGAACTATTGGTGTTAAATCACATGACGATGTGAACTAGATTATTGACTCTAGTGCAAGTGGGAGACTGAACGAAATATGCCCTAGAGGCTAATAAAGTTGTTATTTATATTTCCTTATATCATGATAAATGTTTATTATTCCTGCTAGAATTGTATTAATTGGTAACTTAGTACATGTGTGAATACATAGACAAACAGAGTGTCACTAGTATGCCTCTACTTGACTAGCTCATTAATCAAAGATGGTTAAGTTTCCTAGCCATGGACAAAGAGTTGTCATTTGATAAGCGGGACCACATCATTAGAGAATGATGTGATTGACTTGACCCATCCGTTAGCTTAGCACGATGATCATTACAGTATCATTGCTACCGCTTTCTTCATGACTTATACATGTTGCTCAGACTATGAGATTATGCAACTCCCGAATACCGGAGGAACACCTTGTGTGCTATCAAAAGTCACAACGTAACTAGGTGATTATAAAGATGCTCTACAGGTGTCTCCGGTGGTGTTTGTTGAGTTGGCATAGATGAAGATTAGGATTTGTCACTCCGTGTATTAGAGAGGTATCTCTGGGCCCTCTCGGTAATGCACATCACTATAAGCCTTGCAAGCATTGTGACTAATGAGTTAGTTGCGGGATGATGCATTACGGAATGAGTAAAGAGACTTGCCGGTAATGAGATTGAACTAGGTATGAGGATACCGACGATCGAATCTCGGGCAAGTAACATACCGATGACAAAGGGAACAACGTATGTTGTTATGCGGCTTGACCGATAAAGATCTTCGTAGAATATGTAGGAGCCAATATGAGCATCCAGGTACCGCTATTGGTTATTGACCAGAGATGAGTTTCAGTCATGTCTACATAGTTTGTTGGTGTACAAAACTAGGGGCACATTTTTGTACCCCTTTACCTATGCACGGGTAGTCAGAGCCGCGCCCGTGACCACACCGAGCAGAGCAAGGGAGGTAAGCCAAGGTAAGATCGAATCCCAAGACGAAGCAAAGCAAAGCAACGACAAGGACCAAGGCCACAAAGATCAGATGGGCTAAGTAGGTTTCCCTGGCAAAGACCCTTGCCGAGGCAGCCTCAGCGGCCCCGGCAAGACCCTTGCCGGGGCAGCTCGCCCACGGCAGCCGAGCAAGCCACCCTCGAGCCCACCAACACTCGACAAATGCATTGGACAGGTCTTGGGAGGCACCTCTGTGATGGCATGCAGATCTTCGTGAAGACAAAGAATAGTCAAGGTCAAATGAGGATAGGAAGGCAGCCATCCTCACCGAAGAAACCCACAAGACCCCCGGCAAGATCCTTGCCGGGAACGCCTGCACGCCACGGCGAGACCCTTGTCAGGCCACCCGTCAAGGCCCTCGCCAAGCGCACCAGCAGGGCCACCATCAGGCCCACACCAGCCAAGTCTCCACCGCCGTTCGCATGCAGCTACCGACCCAACCAGCTGGGCAGGCACCTGCGTGGTGACATGCAGCCCTTCATGGAGACTCCACCACCGCGCCACCTCAGGTGCCTGCCTACCTACATGGCATCGCATGCATCGCTGGCCAGGGCACGTGTCGAAGCTTGGAGGAGCGGCGACGGACGGGTCGGGCCTCGCCCCCGCCCCCGATAAAGTGGAGGGACACCTAAGCCTCGCATTTAATGCGCTTTGTCCTGTAATACCAGGATAACCTCGCAACACTGTACCCTTTCCACCTCCTGTGTGCCACTATGGCAACCCCTTTTTCTATAAAAGGAGGCCCAAGGCGACGAGGAGAGGGATTTGGCTTTTTGGAGCTCGTTACACCCCGTAGCTTGTTCAAGAACTCAGAATACATCCACCAAAGCAGGACTATGGTTTTACGCATCCTCGCGGCCCGAACCTGGATAAATGAACCGCGTGCTCTCTGTTAGACCCACTCTTCTCTCAACCCCGCGCCCCGCAACCGCAGTAGGGATTCTCGTGATCCCATAGGTGTCGTTTCCCACCGACATCCTTGGCGCGCCAGGTAGGGGGCGCAATTGTGAGATTCGGTTTTAGCAGTCAAGTGAGCATTTCTTCATGGCGATGGCTCTAAGAGAAGCAGGAGATGGGGTCGAAAGATCGACGCCGGTGCGACCACAAGTAGAAGCTAAGTCACACTGAACCCTGACTACTTTCTTTCCTTTTTATACAAGGTTATTTCCCTTGGAGATGTCGTGCCTTTGTATGCAAAACCTGCACGCCAGGGGGCTCTCCCGCTATCGGCAACGCCCTTGCCCTGTTTCGAGTCCGCTCAACAGCTCAAGCGGCTGCGTCGAGCGCGGCAGGGTTAGCCTTCCACGATTGATAACGCTCTCGATTCTGACTCGAGTCAAGCTCGATAGTTCGAGCGGCCGCGTTAAGAACGGTGAGGTGGCTCGTCCGGCAACACGCATATCCGGCAGGCCAATGGGGATCCGTCCCCAAGATGCTGCCTTGGGCTTCCGCGCCGGCGAGCCTGCCAAGTTGGCGTAGGGTGCGTAAACAAAGGGAAATTGAACAGGGAAATAGCATGCATAGTACTAAAAAAGCTGCAGAGTTATGTTACATCAAATTGTTGCTGCGGTTCTAACTAGAGATAGCAATTGTCTTGGTTGTGAACCCACAGCGGCAATGAGGAATGGGATGCCTAATCCCGGCGCTGGCCCTCCACCCTCCGAATTCCACCGACACGGCTGATGATGGGCTTGATGCGCTCCCTGAGCGGCGCGAGGTCGACACCCTCCGGCAAGCTCTCCTGCCCGGCGTTGAAGTCGAGGTCGGGGTACTGATACGTATCCGTCGTATCTACTTTTCCAAACACTTTTGCCCTTGTTTTGGACTCTAACTTGTATGATTTGAATGGAACTAACCCGTACTGACACTGTTTTCAGCAGAATTGCCATGATGTTGTTTTATGTGCAGAAAACAAATATTCTCGGAATGACCTGAAACTCCACGGAACATCTTAGAAAAAATAATAAAAATCCTCGCCAAAGATGAAGACCAGGGGTCCCACACCCTTCTCACAAGGATGGGGGGCGCCCCCCCTAGGGCGCGCCCCCCTAGCTCGTGGGCCCACTGGATGCCCACCGACGCCAACTCCAACTCTATATATTTGCTTTCGGAGAGAAAAAAATCAGAGAGAATAAATCATCGCGTTTTACGATACGGAGCCGCCGCCAAGCCCTAAAACCTCTCGGGAGGGCTGATCTGGAGTCCGTTCGGGGCTCCGGGGAGGGGGATTCCTCGCCGTCGTCATCATCAACCATCCTCCATCACCAATTTCATGATGCTCACCGCTGTGTGTGAGTAATTCCATCGTAGGCTTGCTGGACGGTGATGGGTTGGATGAGATTTATCATGTAATCGAGTTAGTTTTGTTAGGGTTTGATCCCTAGTATCCACTATGTTCTGAGATTGATGTTGCTCTGACTTTGCTATGCTTAATGCTTGTCACTAGGGCCTGAGTGCCATTGTCGGTGTCAAAACCGGCGGATCTCGGGTAGGGGTTCCCGAACTGTGCGTCTAGGCCGTATGGTAACAGGAGGCAAGGGACACGAAGTTTTACCCAGGTTCGGGCCCTCTTGATGGAGGTAAAACCCTACGTCCTTCATGATTAATATTGATGATATGAATAGTACAAGAGTAGATCTACCACGAGATCGGAGAGGCTAAACCCTAGAAGCTAGCCTATGGTATGATTGTTGTTCTGTATGTTGTCCTATGGACTAAAACCCTCCGGTTTATATAGACACCGGAGAGGGTTAGGGTTACACAAAGTCGGTTACAATGATAGGAGATCTACATATCCGTATCGCCAAGCTTGCCTTCCACGCCAAGGAAAGTCCCTTCCGGACACGGGACGAAGTCTTCAATCTTGTATCTTCATAGTCCAGGAGTCCGGCTGAAGGTATAGTTTGGCCATCTGGACACCCCCTAATCCAGGACTCCCTCAGTAGCCCCTGAACCAGGCTTCAATGACGACGAGTTCGGCGTACAGATTGTCATCGGCATTGCAAGGCGGGTTCCTCCTCCAAGTACTTCATAGAAGATTTTGAACACAAAGATAGTGTCCGACTCTACAATATAAGTTTCCACATATTGCCATAGAGAGAATAATATTTGCACAAATCTAATCTGGTGACGTATTCCGTAGTGTAACATCGCACCACGGCCAAGCCTTTATTCGAATTGTTTTATTGTCCCACCTTAGCGCGTCATGCGAGGCGGTTTCATTGGCACGTCTTTGTTAGAGTAGAGATCGTGTCCCCTTATTCCGGGATTCTCATCAATACCGGCGTGGGTAACCCAACCGCTTCTAGGACTCCTAGACTATAGGCAAGTCCAAACGTCCACGGAGAGGATGCTTGATATCCACCCTCTTTATAAAGGGACAAGGCTTTTATTTTTTTCCCTCCCGTGCTCAATCGAATCCTTCCCCCACCTTAAGCTCAAACACTGGAAGTTCAGGTCAGGTGTTCCGAACCTTCAATCATGTCCGGATCTAGCCTTCAAGGCCGATAGGTGCCTTCCTTCATCACGGAAGAAGACATCCAAAAGTTGAGGGAGGCTAGATATTTGACCGCCGAGATTTTGCATCGGTTGCCTGCCCGAGGGCAGGCCGTCCCCTCCCCCGAACCCAACGAGAACGTGGTGTTCGTCTCCCACTTCCTCCGAGGTGTAGGCCTTGCTCTGGATCCTTTCGTCAAGGGTTCGATGTTTTATTACGGGCTAGATTTCCATGATCTAGCTCCGGACTCCTTTCTTCATATTACGACATTTATTGTCGTGTGTGAGGCCTTCCTCCGGGTTACCCTCACTTTGGCCTGTGGCTCAAGACCTTTGAAGTAAAGCCGAAGATGATTGAGGGGCAACATGCGGCGTGTGGAGGTGCCTCAATATGCAAGATGGTGGGAGCTTCATGGCCCAAAGGTTCCATTCCAGAGGTGTCTGAATTGTGGCAACGGGAGTGGTTCTACATCACGGCTCCTAGAAGTGCCAAGTGGGCGGCCGCCCCTGTTTTCCGCTCGGGCCCTCCACCACAACTGATGTCATGGATCAGCAGAGGCCTGAGCTGGGGTCCAGCCAAGGACGTGCCTATACTGCAAAGCCGCATTCGAGATCTCTTCAATGGAGATTTTAATTTGGTTGCGGTAATACAAGTTATGCTGGTTCGTCAAGTCCAGCCTTGCAAACGCCGGCCCCTTCGCTTGTGGGAGTTCAATCCCGAGGGACCGCGTGTTATCCAAAATTTCCTCGGCCTGACGCACGAGGAGATGTACAAGTCATTCTTCGGACCTCAGGTAGAGTGTATGGAAATCACCGAGGACGTGGGCCTGAGCAGTAACCGCGCCGCCGAACAGGTAAGGAATCTTCCATCCAAACATACTATCTCTCATTTGTTATGAAGTTAATTCTAAGAGTTCGCTTTTTGACCAGGACTGGCTAGCAAAGGCGAAGTTGATTCGGTGTTCGGCCCCCCTCCCTGAGGGTTTGGACAATCCGGTATTGGAAAAGATGCTCCAGGTCGCACTTTGCCTAGAGCCCTTGAAGGAAGATACTGGGGAGGATAATACGGGCGGACGCGGGCCCCCAACGCTGCCCATTCTAACCGAGGGAGCGAGCGTCTCCATGAAGGAAGACGACCGGAGGAGGAAAAGGACTGCGCCTGGGGATTCGGAAGCCGAAGCTTCCAAACGGGAGAAGAAGTCTCCCACAGAGGGTCCTACCTTGGGGGGTGCTTTTGCCACACAAAGTCCGCGGGGGGATCAATTCTCCAGCGAGTCGTAAGTGACCCAAAATACTTTAATAGTACAGGTATGCCATCTTTTTCTTCTGAGAAAATAACCACCGCATATATCTTTGCAGTTCGGGCCTTAGCCCCTCTCAAATGAGCTCGTCTTTGGGGGATCTTCTTCCAGAGATGATGGAGAGTGAAACGCCTCCTACGGACTCCTCCGCTCCGGAAGCGGGTGACCCCGAAGTGTCGTCGCGGAGGGCCTCTCCGAGTCCGGTGAGGCCAGAAGATAATCCCATTGACCCCCA
Organism: Triticum urartu; assembly: GCF_003073215.2. Taxonomy (NCBI): domain Eukaryota; kingdom Viridiplantae; phylum Streptophyta; class Magnoliopsida; order Poales; family Poaceae; genus Triticum; species Triticum urartu. The sequence goes on from NC_053024.1 coordinate 27,959,045, forward strand.
AAGCTCCCAGTGTCCGGCTCCCAAAGAGAGTGGACAAAAGAGTCCGGCACCGTCTGGTGTGCGATCGGATGTTCTGAGGGAGTTGGTGGGGCGAACGGCCATCTCAGATGAACACCGTGTGCTGATGAATACGGTGATGGAGAGAATCTCGTCCGCCGAAAGCGGATTGCATGAAGCTTTTATGAGTCTACTGACAGGCTTTGAGGTACATAAAATAATGTATGATAGTCCTGCACATGCTAGGTGTGCCCTGTGTAGATAGTAGCCCCAGAGACTCTGGTTGTCATCGGAAACGACGACGAATAGAGGATCATATTCCCTGGTAATAACCATACTGCCTCTATGTGCAGGTGATGGAAGCTACGGTGGCTAGCCGGACTAGCGAGTTTGCCCATTTAAAATGGTAGTTGGATGCGGCAGACACCGACATCGAGCTTGTTAACAAAAGGCTTGACGAGGGACAGGGTAAGTGTCATTATCTGGTAAACGCCACATAGTAAGAGCAGCATGATGCCAGTATCTTTAATATGTTGTGACTGCAGATGGAGCTGGCACAGTGGAAGCCTTGCGGGCAGAACTTGCCCGAGCCAAGGAGCAAGAGAGGTTTGATAATGCGGCTGCATTGAAGGCGACCGAAGAGTTGAAAGCCGAGAAGGCCGCGCATGGCGAGAGCCGAGATAAGATGGCCAAGATGGCCATGGAATTAAAAGCCGCCGCCGATCGTTGCCGGGTTCTTGAAAGGAAAACCTAGCGAAGGCATCGGACCTTGAGAAGGCTGCTGCGACGAGAAAAGACATCCGCTCTGCTATGAGGATGAAGAAGGAGGAGCTGCGAGAAGCCGGGGATATTGTAGCTGGGAAATCCTTTATGTTGCGGAGGAAGTTCGGAGATCCACGGTATGCCTCTCTGGATCGGTTGCGGAGTTCGGAGGATGTGTATATGGATTTGGCGGCGAGCGCTACCGATGCGGCCAAGTACTTCCAGGGTCAGACGGACCGTGAAGTGGACCAGCTGTTTTGGACACAATTCCATTCTCCCGAGCGTCCGCTTTCATTGACGGACCAACTAGCCGAATGGGCCGAACAGAATAGGTTGTCCGGACTCGCCATGAGGTCTTTTGTGGATCAGCTATGGCCGGAAAGGACGAAACCGAACAGCTATTTCAGCTTGGTGCAGCAGTTCCTTGATGTGGTGCCGCGCATTAATGCGATGAAGAGGTCGACGTGCATAGAGGGCTCACGGATGGCCTTTGCCCGTGTTAAAGCATACTGGGCGGAAATGGATGCTACCACTGTTGCGGCGCGGGATTCGGCCATAGGTTGAATGGCTGCTGAGCGCTACTTTGAAGAAGTCCTTGAGGGTGCTCGTTTGATAAAGACCCAGTGCTCAAAAAATATCATGTTTGAGTGATATGTAATCTTATTGTAAGCGAAACGCTTTTATGAATTTTTATAAGGCTATTTTTATACTTTTTCCTGAAAGTAATATGACGCCTCCTGGGCGACCGTTTATGTATACATATGTATAACCTGAAAGATTGCAGCTGTTGGCTTCAACCCCCACGCATATAATGCGGAGGTGCTCGCAAAAAACATGCATTCACACTTAACCCAACGTCTTGGTCCTATTAAGGAGGTGATAGCGGAGCGAGCGAGGCAACTAGACTATAATGCTTTAGCACTTTCACTTAGCCATAGGAGTTTGACAGTGGGGCTACTAGATAGCCCCTGGTGGCTCCACACTCTCCCGATCCTGGGGTGCGTACATGCCTGGCCGGAAAACAGCCCTTCGTTAAGGTGGAGGAATTCTAACATTCTAATAGGTCATCGAGTGGTTGACCAGTCTCACGCTATATCATGACAGTCAGTTCTCGGCTTTCTCTACTGAGGTTCTCGTCCGGATGAACCAGGGCACAATCGCAGTAGTTCTCCTGGTGCTACCTTAGCCGGTAAAGCGGAACATAAGGCACCAAATCACAGGAGCCGGGCAAACCCAACATTTGACCAAAGACAATGATTCGGAGCTGATGCATATAGGCCCAAACTCGCGATGGCGAACACTCCCTAAGGTATTCGGTCTTTGTGGTATAAACCGGGCCTAAATAATGGCCTTTGTAAGAAGCCCCTTGTGTCCAGGTACGTGCATTGTTCTGGCGTGGCCACATGCCAAGACGTCAGCATCCTTCTCGATGGTGGATATGTATCAACAAGAGACAGTAAATAAGGTTTACGCAGGGTCTTAATCTAAAAAGAATCCTTGGAGCGGGTCCCTGCTGCACGTCTGCGCCTGTGTCTCCGTTGTGCCGTATCCTGGATGGGTGTAGCATGATGATCGTCTGTAAAAGAGAGGAATTCAGGTGAAAAAAGTTGTCACGCAAAAAGATGATTTTTTAAGAAACCATGTATAATTCAAGATGAGAAGAAATTGCCACTTGTCTACGCGCGTTGAGCCCCTTGCATTGATAAATAGGGGTGTGACCATTTATTCGGTATAAATAGCGGCGCCGGACTTGATTAGATGTGTCTGAGGTCTTGATGACCTATTGGATGCGTTCGCTGGTTCGGACGCCTTTAGTGTGCGGCTGCCAAGGCAGCCACACTCTCTTCGGCGCGCAGAGATCGCTTGATATTTCCGTTCACTGAGATGATGCCACGTGGACCGGGCATCTTGAGTGTGAGGGAGGCGTAGTGTGGTATTGCATTAAAGCGAGCGAAAGCTTCACGTCCGAGCAGTGCTTGATAGCCAGTTTGGAACGGAGCGATGTGGAAGGTTAAATGCTCACGGCAGAAGTTATCGGGGGAGCCGAATATAATTTCTAATAGGAGGGAGCCCGTACAACGAGCCCCTGGGCCTGGCGTTACTCCTTTAAAGGTAGTATTGCTATGGCGAATTTTTGTTGGGTCTAGCCCCATCTCGCGGATTGTATCCTGATATATTAGGTTTAGATTGCTGCCACCGTCCATCAAGAGTCGTGTGAAGTGATATCCGTCAATTACTGGGTCTAATACCAGGGTAGCCCATCCTACGTGTCGGATACTTGCTGAGTAATCACGATGGTCGAAAGTGATCGGTTGAGATGACCAGTGGCAGGACTTTGCCGTGACAGGCACTTGGGTATGTTTTCCTGGGAGTGCCGCGTTGTTTTTTTCCCTTGATCACGTGTAACACGTTTACTGTTTTGACTTCTGGTGAAAATTTCTTTTGTTCCCTAGTGTCTTGCTTGGGAGGCTCGTCCTCGTCTTCACTTGGTGTATCCTCCCCTTTGTGTATGGCGTTGAGCTTGCCGGACTGCTTGAAGACCCAACATTCTCTGTGGGTATGATTAGCAGGTTTACCAGGGGTACTATGGATCTGACATACCTGGTCCAGAATTTTGTTGAGGATGGACAGTTCATCCCTGGTCCTTTAGAGGGCGGCTTTTGACCTGGCCGAGAACTTTTGAATTCGGCGTTTACTGCCGTGCTCTTCGTGTTGTCTTCTTTATTCCGGCGTTTGTTATTGCTGTTGCGCCGTGATTTTCCGTTTCCATCTCTAACTTCAGATGTACTGGGGTCGCTGGTGCTGCATCTGGCTAGCCAGCTGTCCTCGCCCGTGCAAAAGCGGGTCATGAGGCTTGTTAATGCGGCCATCGTTCTCGGCTTGTTTTGGCCGAGGTGTCTGGTGAGCCATTCGTCACGGACGCTATGCTTAAAAGCTGCCAAGGCTTCGGCGTCCGGATAGTCGACAATCTAGTTCTTTTTAGTAAGAAACCTATTCCAAAGCTTTCGGGCTGACTCTCCGGGCTGTTGAGTTATATGACTCAAATCGTCCGCATCCGAAAATTTGCCCGAAAGGCATCTTCGAGCTCTTCCCAGCTTCCAATGGAGCTTTCGGGGAGGCCTTTAAGCCAGTGACGAGCTGGCCCTTTGAGCTTGAGGGGTAAGTACTTGATGGCGTGGAGATCATCTCCTCGAGCCATATGGATATGAAGGATGTAGTCCTCAATCTAGACCCCAGGGTCTGTTGTTCCGTTGTATGTCTCTATGTTTACGGGTTTGAATCCCTCTGGAAATTCATGGTCTAGCACATCATCGGTGAAACATAGAGGGTGTGCGGCACCCCTGTAGCTGGGTGTACCGCGTTGTTCGGATGTTTGTTGTGTTGCATTGTATGCTGGGGCGCGCTTGCGTGGTCCATAGATGGATCTTGTTGCACCGTCCTTTGGGTGCGAGCCCTCGCATGGGTCGCGTGTTGTGTTGTGAGTGGCGTTGTATGCCGCTCTGTGTTGGCAGAGGGGTCGTCTATCAGGCCAGGTGGCTGCTTTGATATTTGGTTGTGGGGGGTCTGAGGCCTCCTCATCGAATTCAGGTAGCATCTTCCGCTTTGGGTAGCTCTTGGAGGGGCGATTATCGCCGTACCTCGCTGCTGTGTTGAGTATTTTACTCCATCTGATTTCGAGTGTGTCTTACACAGCCTTGAGCCTTTGCTTCTGCTTTTTAAGACTCCTCGCGGTGGCAACAAGCCTTTTACGGGCATTCTGCTGCTCCGGGTGCCTGTCCGGCGTTATGTCGTCCGGACCATTATCCTTGATAGAATTTGTTTGTTCGGTTTGATTATCCGGATTGCCGTTGTCCGGCAGCGGTTCGCCCTGCTCCAGCGCTGGGTCTGTGTGATCGTTATTTCTGTCGAGGCGGGGTTTGGGACGGCGCTTGCGTCACCGCTTTGACTGCTTCTCGAGGGAACAAGCCTTCAGTGCGTCCTTCCGCTCCTCGTCGTCATCTTTTGGTGCGTCCACCATGTATACGTCATATGACGGGGTGGCTTTCCGGGGCCCAATAGGCGCAGGTTCTTCATCGTCTCCTTCATCGGCGTCCATACCGTCGATGTCTTTGGAGTCGAAGTCGAGCATGTCGGTTAAATCGTCGACAGTGTCTACAAAGTGGGTGGTGGGTGGGCTTTGAATTTCTTCATCGTCTGTATCCCAACCTTGCCGACCATAGTCCGGCCAGGGCTCTCCTGATAAAGAGAGAGACTTTAGTGTCTTCAGAATATCGCCGAAAGGCGAGTGCTGAAAGAGGTCCGCGGCAGTAAACTCCATGATCGGCGCCCAATCGGATTCGATCGGCAGGGGCGCGGAGGGTTCGGAGTCCGGAGAGGAGTCCGACTCCTTGGAGTCACGAGTCTCGCGGAGTGCGGGGCTGGCGTTCGGCTCGATCGCCGTTGGGATCGCAGCCCCCGAGGCGGCGTCCAACCATCCATCCTCGATCGGCGCAGTTGGCTCTGAATTAATGGTCGAAGCCGATGCGGGTGTGGCCTCCAGGGCACTGTTTGGCGGCAGAGCTAGATCATGCTCGTCGTGACAGTGCGGCGCGCTCGGCAGTGGCTCGAATCCGTCGAAGATCAAGTCCCCGCGGATGTCAGCCGTGTAGTTTAAACTTCCAAATCTGACCTGACGGCCAGGGGCATAGCTTTCGATCTGCTCCAGATGGCCAAGTGAATTGGCCCGCAGTGCGAAGCCACCAAAGATGAAGATCTGTCCGGGGAGGAAGGTCTCACCCTGGACTGCATCGCTATTGATGATCGTAGGAGCCATCAAGCCTGACGGCGACGACACAGAGGAACTCTCAATGAAAGCACCAATGTCGGTGTCAAAACCGGCGGATCTCTGGTAGGGGTTCCCGAACTGTGCGTCTAGGCCAGATGGTAACAGGAGGCAAGGGACACGAAGTTTTACCCAGGTTCGGGCCCTCTTGATGGAGGTAAAACCCTACGTCCTTCATGATTAATATTGATGATATGAATAGTACAAGAGTAGATCTACCACGAGATCGGAGAGGCTAAACCCTAGAAGCTAGCCTATGGTATGATTGTTGTTCTGTATGTTGTCCTATGGACTAAAACCCTCCGGTTTATATAGACACCGGAGAGGGTTAGGGTTACACAAAGTCGGTTACAATGATAGGAGATCTACATATCCGTATCGCCAAGCTTGCCTTCCACGCCAAGGAAAGTCCCTTCCGGACACGGGACGAAGTCTTCAATCTTGTATCTTCATAGTCCAGGAGTCCGGCTGAAGGTAAAGTCCGGACATCCGGCACCGCCTAATCCAGGACTCCCTCAGCCATGATTTCAGATCTGAACCTATTATGTTTTTATGAATATACGTGAGTTCTTGATCCTATCTTGCAAGTCTATAGTCACCTACTATGTGTTATGATCCGGCAACCGAGAAGTGACAATAATCGGGACCACTCCCGGTGATGACCATAGTTTGAGGAGTTCATGTATTCACTATGTGCTAATGCTTTGTTCCGGTTCTCTATTAAAAGGAGGCCTTAATATCCCTTAGTTTCCAATATGACCCCGCTGCCACGGGAGGGTAGGACAAAAGATGTCATGCAAGTTCTTTTCCATAAGCACGTATGACTATATACGGAATACATGCCTACATTACATTGATGAATTGGAGCTAGTTCCGTGTCACCCTATGTTATGACTGTTACCTGATGAACCGCATCTGGCATAATTATCCATCACTGATCCGGTGCCTACGAGTTTTCCATATGCTGGTTCTCGCTTATTTACTTTCCCGCTGCTACTGTTACAATCACTACAAAATACCAAAAACATTACTTTTGTTGTGTTTACTTTTGTTGCCGCTACCACCACTGTCATATTACTTTGCTACTAAACACTTTGTTGCAGATACTAAGTTTCCAGGTGTGGTTGAATTTACAACTCAGCTGCTAATACTTGAGAATATTCTTTGGATCCCCTTGTGTCGAATCAATAAATTTGGGTTGAATACTCTACCCTCGAAAGCTGTTGCGATCCCCTATAGTTGTGGGTTATCAAGACCAATTTCTGGCGCCGTTGCCGGGGAGCATAGCTCTATTCTTTGAGTCACTTGGGATTTATATCTGCTGGACAATATGAAGAACTTGAGATATCCAAAAACCAAGATCTATCCCTCAACTACGAGGGGAGGTAAGGAACTGACATCTAGCTCTGCACTTGATTCACCTTCTGTTATGAGTAAGTTTGCGACACCTACACCTGCTTCTGCTATTCGTTCTAATATGTCGCATGTTATTGATGATGCCACTTCTGCTATGCATGATACTTATGATGAAACTGATTCACCTTGGTGAATTTCTTGATGAACAAATTGCTAGGGCTAGAGAAAAAGAAATTATTGAATCTGAATACGATGATGATAGTGATGATGAAAATATGCCTGTTATCCTTGAGGGTTATCTTTTTGATATGGAATCTTCTGCCGCTATTTTAGCTTGCAAAGTAGATATGAGATTAAGAGGTTATTAGTTAAATGGAACAAGGAATCACTTAGAGATAAAATGAAACCCGACCCTGCTTTTGCTACTTCACCTATCTGTGTTCCTGATAAGGATTATGAATTCTCTGTTGATCTTGATATAATTACTTTGGTGGAATCTGATCCGTTTTATGGCTATGAATCTGAAACTGTTGTGGCACATCTTACTAAGTTAAATGATATAGCTGCCCTGTTCACTAATGATGAGAGATCGCGTTACTTTTATATACTCAAAATATTTCCGTTCTCATTAAAGGGTGATGCTAAGATATGGTTTAATTCTCTTGATCCTGGTTGTGTGCGTAGTCCCCAGGATATGATTTATTACTTCTCTGCTAAATATTTCTCTGCTCATAAGAAACAAGCTGCTTTGAGGGAAATATACAACTTCATGCAAATTAAAGAAGAGAGTCTACCACAAGCTTGGGGGAGGCTTCTCAAGTTACTTAATGCTTTGCCTGATCATCCTCTTAAGAAACCTGAAACACTTGATATCTTTTATAATGGACTAACCGATGCTTCCAGAGATTACCAGGATAGTTGTGCTGGTTCTCTTTTCAGGGAAAGAACACCGGATGAAGCTGAAATTCTATTGAATAATATGTTGACAAATGAAAATAATTGGGCACCTCCTGAGCCAGCTCCAGAGCCAACTCCTGCTCCAATTACTGAGCCTATTCCTAAACCAACTCCGAAGAAGAGAGGTGTTCTATTTCTCAGTCCCGAAGATATGCAAGAGGCAAAGAAATCTATGAAAGAAAAAGGTATTAAAGCTGAAGACGTTAAGAATTTACCTCCTATTGAAGAAATACATGGTCTTAATTCACAGCCTGTTGAAGAAACATACGATCTTAATTCTTTATTTATTGAAGAACCTCCTGATACCGATATCCCGACACAGGTAGTAAAGGTAAATTCTCTCTATAGATATGATAAAGCTGAAGTCCCTCCTACTAAAATTGCTAGTTAGTGCTTGGATGAGTTTGATAACTTTATGTTTAAGCAAGACGACTTCAATGCTTATTTTGGTAGACAATTAAAAGAAAATGCTTATATGATTAGACGCTTGGGTGATTATATGGCTAATATTAAAGGTGAACTTAAACTTGTTAGAAAACATGCTTCTATGGTTACCACTCAAGTAGAACAAGTACTTAAGGCTCAAAAAGAAGTGCTTGATGAAATGAATAGTAAGAAAAATGATTATGCTGTTAGAGTGGCTACTAGAACTGGTAGAATGACTCAGGAACCTTTGTATCCTGAAGGCCACCCTAAGAAAATCGAGCAAGATTCTCAAGGAAATAATATTGATGTTCCTAATTCTTCTAAAAAGAAGAAGAAGAAAAATGATAGAACTGTGCAAACTTCTAGTGAACCTATTGCTGAACCACCTGATAATCCAAATGATATATCTATGTCTGATGCTGAAACACAATCTGGTAATGAACATGAACCTAATGAAAATATTAATGATGATGTTCATGATGATGCTCAACCTAGTAATGACAATGATGTAGAAATTGAACCTGCTGTTGATCTTGATAACCCACAATCAAAGAATCAACATTATGATAAAAGAGACTTTGTTGCTAGGAAACATGGTAAAGAAAGGGAACCTTGGGTTCAGAAAGTCATGCCTTTTCCTCCGAAACCATCCAAGAAAAAGGATGATGAGGATTTTGAGCGCTTTGCTGAAATGATTAGGCCTATCTTTTTGCATATGCGATTAACTAATGTGCTGAAAACAAATCCTTATGCTAAATATATGAAGGATATCATTACTAATAAAAGAAAGATACCAGAAGCTGAAATTTCCACCATGCTTGCTAATTATACTTTTAAGGGTGGAATACCAAAGACACTTGGAGACCCCGGAGTACCTACTATACCTTGCTCCATTAAAAGAAATTATATTAAAATTGCTTTATGTGATCTTGGAGCCGGTGTTAGTGTTATGCCTCTCTCTTTATATCGTAGACTTGACATGAATAAGCTGACACCTACTGAATTATCTTTGCAAATGGCTGATAAATCAACTGCTATACCTGTCGGTATTTGTGAGGATGTGCCTGTTGTGGTTGCAAACACTACTATTTTAACGGACTTTGTTATACTTGATATTCCCGAGGATGATAGTATGTCTATTATTCTTGGAAGACCTTTTCTTATCACTGTAGGGGCTGTTATTGATTGCAACAAAGGCAATGTCACTTTTCATGTTAATGGTAATGAGCATACGATACACTTTCCGAGGAAACAACCTCAAGTTCATAGTATCAACTCCATTGGAAAAATTTCATCGATTATAATTGGAGGTTTTGAATTTCCTCTTCCTACTGTCAAAAAGAAATATGATATACTTATTATTGGGGATGTGCATATCCCCATTGAGGTAACTTAGTGTTATTCGAAATTTCTCCGGTTTCATGATTATCGGAATGAGTTTGTTAACAAGACTTGATCAACCTTGTTAGTGGATTCTTTTTGATGAGCATGAGATGGATGAAACTAGAAGCACAAACTTCTGTACCCTCTCTATACTTTCTGTTAATTAGTAGAAATAAAGTAAAAATAGTATTTTTGGGTCTGTTCCCTGACTTATCCGTGCAATATAAAAATATCCCGAAAATAAAAGTCCTCAGAATGACATGCCAATTTATTATGATTTTTTCGGGAATATTTGAGGATTCACTGTGCAAAAATTACCGCGGGAGGAGCTGCCACCTGGCCACGAGGGTGGTGGGCGCCCCCCCCCCCCTCTAGGGCACGCCCCCTACCTCGTGGGCCCATGGTGGCACTCCTCCACTTATCCCAGCACCCATCTTCTTCCTCTGTCTCACACAAACCCGAAAAACCAACTCAAGCACGAGTTCCAGCCACTTTTGCTGTGATTTTCGATCTCCTTGGTCAAAGCACCTCTCGCAGAACTGCTTGGGGAGATTGTTCCTTGGTATGTGACTCCTCCATTGGTCCAATTAGTTTTTGTTCTAGTGCTTTATTCTTTGCAAATTTGTGCTGCATAGGTGACCATGTTCTTGAGCTTGCATGTCAAATTTATATGGTTCCAAGTAGTTCTAATGCTTGATATAGGCTCTAGGCACTTGTAGGAGTAGTTGCTATCAGTTTTATTGAAGTTGGTTCACTTTTGTTTGAAGTTACTAAAAATTTCAGAATTTTTCAAAGAAATAATGAGGATATTTTTGAGGGGTGTCGTGGTTCTAAGTCTGACAGTAATGTAGGGGGGTAGGTATGGAGAGGCAAGATCTTAGCTATGGAGTAGTTGTAAGCACACGAGGTTTACGAGTTCAGGCCGTTCTCGGAGGTAGTAATAGCCCTACATCTCGGAGCCTGGAGGCGGTCGACTGGATTATGCATGTATGAATTACAGGGGTGCGAACCCTTTACACTGAGGAGGGGGATGGCTTATATAGAGTTCGACGGACCCCTCCGGCCCTCAGTTATGCAGGGTTTTAAATACATTAAGGTCGGGCGTTACTGGTAACGCCCCTAATAAAGTGCTATGATGACCATAAAAGCTACTTAATGACCGACCGTTAGCATGCGGAGTGACTTTAGGTCTCTTGGCCGTCGAGTGGTTGGATCTTGGTCGGGTGATTGCTTCTTGGTCGAGTGTCTTCGAGTCTGTCGAGTGGAACACCTCCAAGTCGATTGAAAGGTGATTTCTTCTAGAGATGTCCTTGGGTAGGCAGTTGGGACAGGTCCATGACCCTACCCTAGGTACATAGCTTCATCATTAGCCCCAAAATGGATCGAGGTTTGAGTGGAGAAGGAGTTGAGAACTTCTCTGACTCATTTTTCATGCCATGAGCATATCTTGTTTCGGATCAATGAACCTGAGTGATGACAGCAACTTCCTTTTCAGTCGCCTTGATCCATTCTTAGTTTTTTGTCGAGTGAGTTTCTTTACTTGAAAAGCTCCGAGTGACGGTGTGGAGGAGATCTTCCGTCTGACAAGTTGTTCTGCTGCCCACAGATTTCGCGGGATTCGAATTTTGGGAAGCGCGCAGGACAGGGGAGGCCACAGTAATCGGATGGGATAGGGCGGAGCCGCCTCGATCTCCGCGCCACCTTTTTCGCCACGTATCGCGCGCGCGATTGTTACGGGATTTGACAGGACCGTCCGGGCCTACCAGTCAGCAACTCGGAAGTGACCTCATATAAGGCGTCGGACCGGGGTTTCTTGAACAATGCGTTCTCATTTCCTCTTCTCCTCTTCAGGCTTCTTCGTCGCGCTCGCTCTCGCCCCAGCGCTGCCGCTTCGTACGCGTCTCGCCGGCGACGATGGGGAAGGAGAAGATGGTGGCTCTGGAGCAGGCGAAGAAGGCGACGGCAAAGGCGAAGGGGAAGACGACCAGTCGGGGTGGATCTTCCTCGCGAGTCGGCTTGCCGAAGGGCAGGATCCAGGGCGACTGGATCCGCCCGGCGATCCGCCAAGAAGACCTCGATGACCTAGCCGACGGAGGGCTGATCCCCCATGGATTGGCGCGGCTTCCGTGGAAGGAATCCGAGCCGCAACCTCGGGAGGGTGAGCGCGTTCTCCTTGCCACCCACGTCGATCGTGGATTTTCCCTGCCTACTCACCCTTTCTTTCGGGGATTTCTGAATTTCTTTGGGGCACAACTCCACCACTTCATTCCCAACAAAATCGTGTATCTCGCTGCTTTCGTGTCTTTGTGCGAGAATTTCTTGGGTTGTCGGCCTCACTAGGGTCTTTTCAAGCACATTTTCACCTGTCGTTCTTAGACGGTGAAAAAGGCCAATCCGAGTGACGAGAGAACACAAGTGATTCAGACGTGCGGGGGGCTTGGTGTTCAGATGAGAGGGAAAAGTTCCTTTCCAGCCATGATTCTTCCCGACTCGGTTCGCGGATGGCAGTCGATCTGGTTTTACTACAAAGACCAGCCGACGCCAGGGCAGTCAACTGGCCTCCCTCCTTTTACCATGGACCGAGTGAGGAAACCCTCCTCTTTGAAGGTGCTCCCGGAGGAGAAGGCGCAGGTTAGGGTGCTGGTCGAACGAGTGGTCCAGCTTATCCGTGACGGGGTCACCGGTATGGATCTCTTGGAGGTTTTCCTTCGGCGGCGCATCCAGCCTCTTCAAGCCCAAGACCATCCGATGTGGATGTATTCGGGTCTTGACGACACCACTCGAATTCACCCGGAGGAGGTCGATGATGACACACTAGAGAAGTGGCTGTCGGGCATCACCGGAAACAAGGACAACCCCAGGGGAGCCAAGAGAGTTCCTCCATCCGACCAGTCCCATGAACCAGAAAAGGTCCGATTCTGAGCTTTTGATTGTGATCTAAATTCACTCGCGCAGCTGTCTATACTACATCGACTGACTTTATTCTTCCTACTTTCTCTCAGGCCCTTATCGAAATGTATTCAATGCCCAACGGAGAGCAAGAGCAAGACCTAGAAGGAGAGGCAAGCGGCGGCGACAGTGGCAAATGGTATTCTGACGGTGAAGGGGACGAAGAAAGCGACGACCCAAGTGACGAAGAAGAAGTCGAGTCGCCTCCTCGCAGGGAGAGGCGATCCAAGCTTGACCAAGAACGACTGAGTGCCCGTGAAAAGGCAATTGCTCAGGCTGGTCAGTCTTCAAAGCGTCCTCGGACCTCTTCACCAACCCCAACTGAAAAAGCGTCAAAGCATCCCAAAGTTGCAGAGCAGAAGCCTCGAAAGGCGTTGCCGAAGATTAAGATTGACATCCCCGTCGCTTCTGCGTGAGTGTCTCCCTTTGTATTCACTCGACGACCCATGTTGTTTGTTTTTTCTTGATTTAACCAGACGAACTTTGGAACCTCAGCTTACAGGGACGAGGATGAGGTGATGGAGGATGCGGTCACTTCCAATCTGGGTATGATTTCTGACATTCTGTCTTTATTTGGTCGTCTCAACTGCAATGTGTACCATTGGGTGATGTGATTTTGGCGATTGATCTTTGAACAGCTCCTAACATTATTGACCTCCCCGATGATGATGATGAAGAGCCTGAGAGGCCTTTGACAAGGAAAAATAGGCAAGGTCCTGCAAGCAAGGTGCCACAGTCAACGCCGAGGGCGGAACCAGTCGTTCAGGACGCTGGTGATGCCAATCGGGGTTCTGTTACCTTCGCCATACCATTGTCGAGTGCCTTTCCTTCTTCGTCAACTGCTCAGGCCCCTGCCGACCCACCTTCAGTTTTTGCGACCCATCATGGCCCAGAGGACGAAGTGAATGCTGCCAAGGAAGCCATACGCCAGGCGGGCATTATGATGGAGAAGATGAAGACGGTGAGGGACGCCAGTTAGGCCGCCTACGACGCCAGCTCGGCTCTCCAAAGCAACATTCAGCTTAGTTGGTCACCGCTTGTTCTGTTAGGATATGCTATCTGAAGACTCTCTTTCCGAAAATCTTTGCATCTGTACACCCACTGGGTGCGTCGATTGAATTTTTGAACTAGTGGGGGCACGCTGAGTGCACCCACTGGGTGTAGTCCCCGAGACTACGGTGGACTGCTGGCAGTCGACTGTAGTCTTTGTATTTTGATTCTTTCGCTCGATCTGGTCTGGCGGCGTCGAGTGTAAACCGAACCGGTAGTTTGTCTCTTCTACTCGGTCTGGGCGAGTGGGATCAGAACCGGTGGGGGCCCGCCAAGTGCACCCACTGGGTGTAGTCCCCGAGACCGTGGTCGACTGCTGGCAGTCGACTGTGGTCTGAGTTCTATGGTCTGAGTTCTTCTTTCTCTCTTTTTTTACTCCCTGCACTCGACTCCGGCGGGCCGGTCGAGTGGGATCAGAATCGGTGGGGGCACGCAAAGTGCACCCATTGGGTGTAGTCCCCGAGACTATGGTGGACTGCGGGCAGTCGACCGTAGTCTTAGTATTTATTTTCTTTGTTGTTTTTCACTGTAAAATAACTTCTCCTCCCTGATTGCAGAAATCTTCTGATCTTGGAGCTCGCTTTGCTGACTTGGAGAAACAGCAGATCCAACTAAACCTTAACTTAGAATTGGCCAAGACAAAGCTACAAAAGGCCAAGGACGACGCCAATGGTAAGACGAGCTTGTCGACAGGTTTGTCTTAGGCTTGAGTACCCTTCTGCTCTTTCTGAATCAAGCACCATTTCTTTGCAGAAAAACTGAGAGAAGCTCTGGCGAAGAAGGATCGGGATTTGGCTGCTGCTCAAAAGGAAGCTGACGACAGAACCGCTCTGGCTGAACAGAAATTGGCTTCAGTCGGCCAATTGGAAGAAGAGAACACCAAGATGAAATCTGCTCTGAACGAAGCCAACAAGGAGTGCACGCGCTTGAAGAAGGACAATCTCAACCTGTACGAGAAGATGGAAGGCATCGCTCGCAGGAGGGACGATCTGGAGAGCTATCTGAGGAGCCTTGCCAAGAAGTTGTTCATCAAGCTTGAAGGTATACATTTTTTTTGTTCTGTCGACTCAGCATACGAAAACTGACTTATCCTTGGATCGTGAATGCAGAGTTTTGCCAGAACTTCGAGGAGGAGACTGGGCGGATTGAGCCAGGTTTGGACCCCATCAACTCTCCCGTGAAAGACGACACTGCCATGAATCTGCTCCGACTCGAATCCCGCATCGACGGTGTTGTGGACTACTTGGCTCGACTGAAGGTCGCCACATCACGGATTGACATGACACTTTGGACGGGGGCCATGCTCTAGAATGATCTCAAGTCCCTGATCACTCGACTTAACGAGATCCCTGGTCGAGTGCAGGAGTGGAAGAAATCTTCTGCCCGGTGTGGTGCTGATGTGGGTCTGTCTTTAGTTCGTGTCCACTGCAAGGAGGTGCGACAAGATAAGCTGGCAGCAATCAAGGTCGCCAACACCCAGAGGCATGAATTCCGATCTTTTATGGAGACTTTTATTGCTGCAGCCACCCGGATCGCCGACGGCGTCGACCTGGACGAGTTCGTCGAGCCTGCGAGTCCTCCTCCTGCGGAGTGAACAAACTTTTATGCCCCACCTTAAATTTGCCTCAGAATGCCGAGTGGTTTTTCTAACCGTTAAACTCTTTCGGGCTGAATGTCCGAGCACTTCGATCTGTGGTCTGGACCCTTTAGGATTTTATCTGAACTTGGTTTATCGTTGAATATCTTCATGAATTCTCTGTCGAGTGGAACTCGTTCTTCACTCGAGACAACTTTTTGTATTCGCGGCGCAGCTCCAAAGGAGAAGGTAGCAGTCGACCTGCATCTCGTCGTCCTTGCGGAGTAGGATGGAGCGCACGTTGTATTTGTGGCGAAGCTCCCAAGGAGAAGGTGGCAGTCGAGCTGCACCTCGTCGTCCTTGCGGAGTAGGATGGAGCGCATGTTGTATTTGTGGCGAAGTTCCCAAGGAGAAGGTGGCAGTCGACCTGCACCTCGTCGTCCTTGCGGGGTAGGATGGAGCGCACGTTGTATTTGTGGCGAAGCTCCCAATGAGAAGGTGCTAGTCGAGCTGCACCTTGTCGTCCTTGCAGAGTAGGATGGAGCGCACGTTGTATTTGTGGCGAAGCTCCCAAGGAGATGGTGGCAGTCGACCTGCACCTCGTCGTCCTTGCAGAGTAGGATGGAGCGCACGTTGTATTTGTGGCGAAGCTCCCAAGGAGAAGGTGGCAGTCAACCAGCACCTCGTTGTCCTTGCGGAGTAGGATGTGTTTCGTACATAGGAGAGTACTGGACTGCAGCTAAGCCTCCGAGTGGGAGGGTCGCTCTCCACTCGGTAGGATTTTTCAAACTTAGGTGAGTACTGGGCTGCAGCTAAGCCCCCGAGTGGGAGGGTCGCTCTCCACTTGGTAGGATTTTTCAAACTTAGGCGAGTACTGGGCTGCAGCTAAGCCCCCGAGTGGGAGGGTCGCTCTCCACTCGGTAGGATTTTTCAAACTTAGGCGAGTACTGGACTGCAGCTAAGCCCCTGAGTGGGAGGGTCGCTCTCCACTCGGTAGGATTATTCAAACTTAGGCGAGTACTGGACTGCAGCTAAGCCTCCGAGTGGGAGGGTCACTGTCCACTCGGTAGGATTTTTCAAACTTAGGCGAGTACTGGACTGCAGCTAAGCCCCCGAGTGGGAGGGTCACTCTCCACTCGTTAGGATTTTTCAAACATAGGCGAGTTCTGGACTGCCGCTAAGCCCCCGAGTGAGAGGCTGGCTCACCACTCGGTAGGATTTTCAAATACTTAGGCGAGTACTGGACTGCTGCTAAGACCCCGAGTGCGAGGCTGGCTCACCACTCGGTAGGATTTTCAAATACTTAGGCGAGTACTGGACTGCAGCTAAGCCCCCGAGTGAGAGGCTGGCTCACCACTCGGTAGGATTTTCAAATACTTAGGCGAGTACTGGACTCCAGCTAAGCCCCCGAGTGAGAGGCTGGCTCACCACTCGGTAGGATTTTCAAATACTTAGGCGAGTACTGGACTGCAGCTAAGCCCCCGAGTGAGAGGCTGGCTCACCACTCGGTAGGATTTTCAAATACTTAGGCGAGTACTGGACTCCAGCTAAGCCCCCGAGTGAGAGGCTGGCTCACCACTCGGTAGGATTTTCAAATACTTAGGCGAGTACTGGACTGCAGCTAAGCCCCCGAGTGAGAGGCTGGCTCACCACTCGGTAGGATTTCCAAATACTTAGGCGAGTACTGGACTGCAGCTAAGCCCCCGAGTGAGAGGCTGGTTCGCCACTCAGTAGGATTTTCATATACTTAGGCGAGTACTGGACTGCAGCTAAGCCCCCGAGTGAGAGGCTGGCTCACCACTCGGTAGGATTTTCAAACACTTAGGCGAAACGGGTTTGCAGCTAAGCCCCCGAGTGGGAGGCTGGCTCACCACTCGGTAGGAAATTATTTTACAAACTTAGGCGAAACGGATTCGCAGCTAAGCCACCCACTGGGGGATTTCTCACGCAAACAAAAACGATAACAATCACTGGGAAAATTACAACGCTCTTGTCTTTGATAAAAAAAACTACATGAGTTTTTCTTATTACATCTTATCCGAGTGAGAATTCAAGTATAAAAGGGGCGGAGCAGCTCCGCATTCCAGGCTCGTGGCTTATCAATCTGGCGATCGACATTATAAAGGTGATACGCTCCATTGTGGAGGACTTTGGTGACTATGAAGGGACCTTGCCAAGTAGGAGCGAGTTTGTGTGGTTTCTGCTGATCCACTCGGAGGACCAAGTCTCCTTCTTGGAAGGCTCGACTCTTCACATTTCTGGCATGGAATCGACGCAAGTCTTGCTGATAGATGGTCGATCGGATCATGGCCATTTCTCTTTCTTCTTCCAGGAGGTCGACTGTGGCCTGCCGGGCTTGTTCTGCTTCATCTTCAGAGTAGAGCTCGACTCGGGGTGCGTTGTGAAGCAGGTCACTCGGCAAAACTGCTTAGGCTCCGTAGACCAGAAAGAATGGGGTTCTTCCAGTCGATCAGTTCGGGGTTGTCCTCAATCCCCAAAGAAATGATGGAAGCTCGTCAACCCATGCACCTGCTGCGTGCTTGAGATCGCGCATCAGTCGAGGTTTTAGTCCTTTGAGAATTAAGCCGTTTAATCTTTCCGCTTGTCCATTCGACTGGGGGTGAGCGACTGAAGCGTAGTCGACTCGTGTGCCTTGAGACGCACAAAAGGCTTTGAATTTGTCAGAATCGAAGTTTGACCCATTGTCACTGATGATGCTGTGCGGAACTCCATATCTGAATATCAACTCTCTGATGAAACTGATAGCAGTGCAAGCATCAAGATTCTTGATAGGCTTAGCTTCGATCCATTTGGTGAACTTGTCGACTGCCACTAGCACATGAGTGAAACCGCTTCTGCCCGTTCTCAGTGGTCCAACCATGTCCAGTCCCCAAACAGCGAAGGGCCAGACGAGTGGAATGGTTTTCAGGGCTGACGCAGGTTTGTGCGACATATTGGAGTAAAACTGACATCCTTCACATTTGTCGACTATCTCTTTCGCCATTTCATTCGCCCTTGGCCAGTAGAATCCCGCTCGGTATGCTTTAGCCACAATGGTCCAAGAGGACGCATGATGACCACAGGTCCCCAAGTGGATATCATCAAGGATTATCTGACCTTCTTCTAGTGTTATACACTTCTGATTGACTCCAGTGGCACTTTCTCTATACAACTGTCCCTTTATGACTGTAAAGGCCTTGGATTGACGGACAACCTGTCGAGCCTCTTCTTCGTCTTCTGGGAGTTCTTTCCTTAGGATGTACGCGATGTACGGTATCGTCCAGTCGGGAGTGATGACCAAAACTTCCATGATCAGGTCGACCACAGCTGGAACTTCAACTTCAATCAGATCCGTGGCACTTTTTGGCTGCGGGGCTTCTTCAGTGAAGGGATCCTCCTGAACTGATGGTGTGTGGATGTGTTCCAAAAACACATTGCTGGGGATGGCTTCTCTTTTGGAACCTATTTTTGCCAAATCATCAGCTGCTTGATTTTTCAGTCGGGATATGTGATGAAGTTCTAACCCCTCGAATTTCTTCTCCAGCTTTCTCACTGCATTGCAATAACCAGTCATGGCCGTACTTCTGACGTACCACTCCTTCATCACTTGATTAACCACCAAATCTGAGTCGCCATAGACCATGAGGCGACGGACGCCGAGTGAAATGGCCATGCGCAACCCATATAAAAGTGCTTCATATTCTTCTTCATTATTGGAGGAATCAAAGTGGATTTGAAGAATATATCTGAGCTTATCTCCTCGGGGGGAGACCAATACTACCCTGGCACCGGAACCATTCAGCATTTTGGAACGGTCGAAGAACATGGTCCAATGTTCCGAGTAAACCTGAGTCGGCAGTTGTTGTTCAATCCACTCGGCAACGAAATCTGCTATTGCTTGGGACTTGATAGCTTTCTTTGCCTCAAACTTGATATCTAGAGGAAGGAGTTCAATCACCCATTTTGCCACTCGACCAGTTGCAACTTTGTTGTGCAGAATCTCTGACAATGGAGCGTCGCTGACGACTGTAATGGAATGGTCAGAGAAGTAATGTGCAACCTTCTTCGTGGTCATATAAATCCCATATACAAGCTTCTGATAATGAGGATATCTTTGCTTCGATGGGGTCAAGACTTCAGAAATAGAATATACTGGGCACTGAACATTGAAGGCTTTTCCTTCTTCTTCCCGCTCAACTATAAGTACTGTACTGACGACTTGTCCCGTGGCTGCGATGTAAAGCAGCAAAGCCTCTTTGCTGATTGGGGCAGCAAGCACCGGCTGGGTGGAGAGCAGAGCTTTGAGCTCTGCAGACGCTGCATCAGCTTCAGGAGTCCACTCGAACTTGTCTGACTTCTTCATCAATAGGTAAAGAGGCAATGCCTTTTCACCGAGACGAGAGATGAATCGACTTAAAGCGGCCAAGCAACCACTAAGCTTCTGGACGTCGTGCACTCGCACATGACTTTTCATTCGGAGTATAGTACCAACTTTTTCTGGATTGGCGTCGATTCCCCGTTCAGAAACGAGAAAACCAAGTAACTTTCCGCAAGGAACTCCGAATGTGCACTTTGATGGATTAAGCTTGATATCATACCTCCTGAGGTTGGCGAAGGTTTCAGCATGGTCAGTCAGGAGGTCGGAACCTTTCCGTGACTTGACCACAATATGATCCATGTATGCTTCCACATTCTGACTGATTTGAGTGAGCAAACACTTCTGAATCATCGTCATAAATGTGGCTCCGGCATTCTTGAGGCTGAACGGCATGGTAACATAACAGAAGCACCCGAATGGAGTGATGAAAGTTGTTTTGATCTCGTCAGGTCCATACAAATGGATCTGATGGTACCCAGAATAGGCGTCTAAAAAAGACAGTCGCTCACATCCCGCAGTCGAGTCGACTATCTAGTCGATGCGGGGGAGAGGAAAATGATCTTTCGGGCAGGCCCAATTGATATGTTTAAAGTCAATGCACATGCGAAGTGACTTGTCCTTCTTGGGGACCATGACAACGTTGGCGAGCCACTCGGAGTGGTAGATCTCTCAGATGAACTCCGCTGCTAAGAGTCGAGCCACCTCCTCACCAATAGCCTTTCTCTTCTGGACGGCGGACCGTCGGAGATGTTCTTTGATAGGTTTTACTTTTGAGTCGACTCATAAGCGGTGCTCAGCCTGCCCCCTGGGAACACCCGGCATGTCAGAAGGCTTCCATGCGAAAATGTCCCAGTTCTCACGGAGGAACTGGATGAGCGCTTCTTCCTATTTGGAGTCGAGTGTTGTTGAGATATGAGTCGGAGAAGCACTGGGATTGGTCGGGTGAATGTGAGCCGGCTTCGTTTCGCCAGACGACTGACAAGCTGATTCTGTAGCGGGCTTCTTGGCTCGCAACAAATCACTCGGGTCTGCAGTCTTCTAGTATTCCTACAGCTCCACCACTGCCATCTGAGCATCAGCGATCTTTGAACCTTTCTGAAAACATTCTTCTGCTTTCTTCTGATTGCCCGTAACAGTGATCACACCTTTGGGACCAGGCATCTTCAATTTGAGATACACATAACATGGTCGAGCCATGAAGCGTGCATCAGCCGGCCTGCCCAAAATAGCGTGATAAGCAATCTGGAAATCCACAACCTCGAATGTCAACTTTTCTTTGCGGTAATTCTTGGAATCACCGAAAACCACATCAAGAGCAATTTGGCCGAGCGACTCAGCCTTCTTCCCAGGAATGATTCCATGGAAACTCATGTTGCTGGTATTGAGTCTGGACATCGGAATGCCCATCCCTTTCAGTGTCTCAGCATATAGTATGTTCAAACCACTGCCACCGTCCATCAAGACTTTGGTCAGTCGAGTGCCTTCAACAACTGGGCCGACCACCAAAGCTTGCCTCCCAGGGGTGGCAACGTGCGTTGGGTGATCGGACTGGTCGAATGTGATGGCAGTCTGAGACCACTTCAGATAACTGGGTGTCGCCGGAGCAACCATATTCACCTCACGGTTGATAACTTTCAGTCGAATTTTGCTTTCAACATCAGCAAAAATCATCAAGGTGGAATTGACCTGGGGGTATCCATCATCACTGTCTTCCTTGTCCTCAACTTTGTCTGACTCCTTTTCCTTATCTTTGTGCTGTTTGCCCTGGAATTGCTGGATCAAGAGCCGACACTGTCGAGTGGTATGTTTCGGGTAAATGAACTTACCCTCTTCATCTTTCTTGGTGTGGATGTGACATGGCAAATCCAACACATCATTTCCGTCTTGGTCTTTAACTTTCTTGGGGTTCCAAGGCCCTTTGGGTTTCCCCTTAAACTTTCCTTGAGTCACAGCCAAGGCCTCCCCAGGAGCAGCTAGCTCGGCTTTCCGCTTCTGTTTCCAATTGGAATTTCCTCCTCCGGTTTCTTGGGCGACTGACTTGTGTTTGCCACTCCGGAGTCGATCCTCATCTTCACCATTAGCGTACTTGGTGGCAATCTCCATCATCCGATTCAGAGACATGTCTCCGGTTCGACCGAATTTCAGATTCAGTTCTCTGTACTTGACGCCTTCTTTGAAGGCACAGACTGCTTGGTGATCAGGTACATTCTCTACCGTGTGATGTAACGTGATCCATCTCTGGATGTAATCCATCAAAGTTTCATTCGGCTTCTGCACGCAAGACCGCAGTTCCGCCAGCCCTGCCGGTCGCTTGCATGTTCCTTCAAACGTGGTGACAAACACTCGGGCGAGATCTTCCCAAGTGTAAATGCTGCTGGGTGCTAACTGATTCAGCCACGCTCTGGCCGAACCCTCCAACATGAGAGGCAGGTGCTTCATGGCCACTTCATCATTGCCACCGCCAATCTGGACAGCCACTTGGTAGTCTTCAAGCCAAGTATCGGGCTTGGACTCACCAGTGAACTTACTGACTCCAGTCGCCAACCTGAAGTTGGGAGGAATCACAGCGGCCCTGATGGCTCTACTAAAGCACTCTGGCCCCGAAACATGTACTCTGCTGCTGGTAGGTGCATCTCCATCGTGACCTTCTTGGTGAGCTCTGTTCCTGTCGACCAAACCTTGAACGAGAATGGATCTCGCACCAAAGCCTGGTTCCCTAGGGTCGACTGGAAACCTTCACCCAACACTATGAGGGCGCCTGTCATCTTGCTGTCGAGGCACATACGATCCACTCCTCGGGGGAGGGGTGGGCACTCGACGTCGATCGTCACGAACGAATCGGTGATCATAGTGCTCATGGTTCCCGTACTGATCACGCCGGTCCCCACGTCCCTCATGCCTCGGGGGCGATCTTGTGCTATGAGCCGACTGGACTGTATCTGCAGCAATGGATCTGCTATGAACCCTGTTCCGCGACTTAGAAACAGTGGAATTCTGGTCTCCTGGTGCCCGGAGTAATGCTCTGATCTACATCAAGCCTCTGCCAGCCTCTGACTGGGAAGGCTGAATCGACTCTGCTATACGGGCTGCAGCTACTAAATTCTGAATCGGAGTTCGATATACCTGCGGGGGCGGAAAGAGCTGACGTCGACTGGATTCTGGAACCCATTGTCACGCACGCTCGTCGAGTGCTCGCTGGAGGTTCTCCAGTCGAGTGCGCTCAGCCAAGTTTGCCAGGAGCGCGTCCTCCAAGGCACGAGCCTCAGGGGTTTCTCCAACGATAGGAGTGTGTAGTGCATCCATGTTCCGGCGACGAAGTTCTTCTCTCTGCAGCGATGTGAGAGGCTCGGGGAGATATTCCTCATGGGGACGCGACGGGTCGCCTCCACCTGCGCCTCCATCGGTGCGGGAAAAACCGGGAGGACTGGGCGGTCCATCGACCATCATAACCTCCGCCGCCGGATCACTGCTGTCGCACTCAGATGCGGTCTCTGCAGAGCCAGTCGACAGGTCGAACAGGCCATAGAGGGATTCGTCGGGCTCGATCGCCGCAACCTGAGGGGTGGCCGACTGGCACGCCACCGCGTGTCTCACCCACCGCTGAAGTCTCGACCGACCGGAGCGCTTGCACCGGCAGGAAACAGGGAGGGAGGACAACACACAGGAGCCGACCGATAATGGGTCGACGGTTGCCGCAAGAGGACGTCGCGGACTCACGCGCGAAAGTGCGTTGCCCCACGGACAGGGAGTGCGTCCACGTTGAGCAGAGCCTCCTGAAGCCAAGCGGAGTCGTAGGTGATGAACGTGAGCGCGCCGAGACGGATCTTGCGGCCCTCCACCAAAACTCCGCCAGAAACCATGATGATTTGGATCGAAAAGATCGCAACTCCTCCAACAAATCGCTAAAACACCTGCCCCATGGTGGGCGCCAACTGTCGTGGTTCTAAGTCTGACAGTAATGTAGGGGGGTAGGTATGGAGAGGCAAGATCTTAGCTATGGAGTAGTTGTAAGCACACGAGGTTTACGAGTTCAGGCCCTTCTCGGAGGAAGTAATAGCCCTACGTCTCGGAGCCCGGAGGCGGTCGACTGGATTATGCGTGTATGAATTACAGGGGTGCGAACCCTTTACACTGAGGCGGGGGGTGGCTTATATAGAGTTCGCCGGACCCCTCCGGCCCCCAGTTATGCAGGGTTTTAAATACATTAAGGTCGGGCGTTACTGGTAACGCCCCTAATAAAGTGCTATGATGACCATAAAAGCTACTTAATGACCGACCGTTAGCGTGCGGAGTGACTTTAGGTCTCCTGGCCGTCGAGTGGTTGGATCTTGGTCGAGTGATTGCTTCTTGGTCGAGTGTCGTCGAGTCTGTCGAGTGGAACACCTACAAGTCGATTGAAAGGTGATTTCTTCTAGAGATGTCCTTGGGTAGGGTAGTTGGGACAGGTTCATGACCCTACCCTAGGTACATGGCTTCATCAAGGGGCTCATCAAGCCAAAGCTCAAAGGAAAAGGCACCGAAGCCTAAGTATAATTTGCCGTGCACCGCGGAGATTCAGGCGTGTGAATGGCCTTCTGATGATTTCTTGAGAGCAGACGGTATGTATTAAGATTTTCATGAATTGGCTCACAATGCAGGCCTCACCGCTTGCCTCCACGACCAATGTGATCAGTATCTCTTACTCACAAATACTTTTGTGCAAAACTTTCATTTTCATTCTAGGAACTCACCACCTGCGGTGGAGTTTCATTTATATGATGAGCATAAGGAGAAGTCACTTTATGATTTCTGTTGGATTTGTTTAGTCCCTTTTGAGGGCAGGACAGAAGAACCACATCATGATGATGTGGCTGGGTTTATTGATACTATCACTGTAGGAGAAACTAGAAAGGTTTCCGATGCACGAATCACTAGCATACATTTTCCTGTTTTACGTTACTTTGCATTATTTTCTAGTCGTTGTTTCATTGGACGCGGAAACTGTGGAAACCTTAGTATCACTGATATAATTATTCTGCACCACGGTTTATACAGTGATAACACTTTTAGTATGGGCGGTATTATTGCTAGACGGTTAAGTATGAACTGTACTAAGGGTCCCATCTTTAGAGGCATCTATGCTACACGCCTAGCTGCACATTTTAACATACCTATTAGGCATGCTGAGAAGGAAGAAAAGGTGTTGCCCCGTGTTTATCTAGATCATAAAAGTATGGTGGCACACGATTTTATTGTTAAGAATAGGGCAGGAGAGCTTAAATATCAATTGTTCTTTAACAAACATCATGCTGAGACTATTATCCTGCCTACTCCTTCTTTGTTTGATTTGACTGTAGGCACGTACCTGTTGGGGAATGTAGTAATTTCAAAAATTTCCTACGCACACGCAAGATCATGGTGATGCATAGCAACGAGAGGGGAGAGTGTTGTCCACGTACCCTCATAGACCGAAAACGTAAGCGTTAGCACAACGCGGTTGATGTAGTCGTACGTCTTCATGATCCGACCGATCAAGTACCAAACGCACGGCACCTCCGAGTTCTGCACACGTTCAACTCGATGACGTCCCTCGAGCTTCGATCCATCCGAGTGTTGAGGGAGAGTTTCGTCAGCACGACGGCGTGGTGATGATGATGATGTTCTACTGATGCAGGGCTTCTCCTAAGCACCGCTACGATACGGTCGAGGTGGATTATGGTGGAGGGGGGCACCGCACACGGCTAAGAGATCAAGAGATCAATTGTTGTGTCTTTGAGGTGCCCCCTGCCCCCGTATATAAAGGAGTGGAGGAGGGGGAGGGACGGCCCTCTCTATGGCGCGCCCTAGGGGAGTCCTACTCCCACATGGAGTAGGATTCCCCCTTTCCTAGTAGAACTAGGAGCCCTTCCAAGTAGTAGGAGTAGGAGGGAAGGAAAGGGAAGGGAAAAGGAGAAGGAAGGAAGGCCCCCCCCTCCCTAGTACAATTCGGACCAGCCCATGGGGAGGGGTGCGGCCAGCCTATGAGGCCTTTCTCTCCTTTCCCGTATGGCCCATTAAGGCCCAATACGAATTCCCGTAACTCCCCGGTACTCCCTAAAATACCCGAATCACTCGGAACCTTTCCGATGTCCGAATATAGTCGTCCAATATATCGATCTTTATGTCTCGACCATTTCGAGACTCCTCGTCATGTATCCAATCTCATCCGGGACTCCAAACTCCTTCGGCACATCAAAACACATAAACTCATAATATAACCGTCATCGAACTTTAAGCGTGCGGACCCTACGGGTTCGAGAACTATGTAGACATGACCGAGACACATCTCCGGTCAATAACCAATAGCGGAACCTGGATGCTCATATTGGCTCCTACATATTCTACGAAGATCTTTATCGGTCAAACCGCATAACAACATACATTGTTCCCTTTGTCATCGGTATCTCAATACATAGTTCAATCTCGTTACGGGCAAGTCTCTTTACTCGTTCCGTAATACATCATTCTGCAACTAACTCATTAGTTGCAATGCTTGCAAGGCTTTAAGTGATGTGCATTACCGAGTGGGCCCAGAGATACCTCTCCGACAATCGGAGTGACAAATCCTAATCTCGAAATACGCCAACCCAACAAGTACCTTCGGAGACACCTGTACAGCACCTTTATAATCACCCAGTTACGTTGTGACGTTTGGTAGCACACAAAGTGTTCCTCCGGTAAACGGTAGTTGCATAACCTCATAGTCATAGGAACATGTATAAGTCATGAAGAAAGCAATAGCAACAAACTAAATGATCAAGTGCTAAGCTAACGGAATGGGTCAAGTCAATCACATCATTCTCCTAATGATGTGATCCCGTTAATCAAATGACAACTCATGTCTATGGTTAGGAAACATAACCATCTTTGATCAACGAGCTAGTCAAGTAGAGGCATACTAGTGACACTTTGTTTGTCTATGTATTCACACATGTATTATGTTTCCGGTTAATAACATTATTATTGCCTCTAGGGCATATTTCCTTCAGTACCTTGTTCCGTTGACGGCTATCACGCCTACCGGAACCCTGCACCAGCCGAGGAGCCAGAACCGGAACCACAATTTGATCCTTCGTGGCAGTCTAACTATCAGTGGGATCTGGAGGTGATTGCTAGCCAGTGGCAATCGGAGCCTTCTTCTTCCTCATCATAGTACGACCCCAACAACTATTATTATGGATATCCGCCAGGCCAGCCGTGGCCATAGACCAACTTAGGCCAAAAGCCTAAGTTTGGGGGAGTACGTATTTCTCACCGACATTACATTTATGTTCACACACACTCATTGCTAGATGTCGGTGCTCATACTCTTTCACTGTAATATCCATGCTAGTTTATTTTCTTTTTCCTGCTTTCTTCATGTGTGTTTGTTAAACCTTAAGAAAAAACAAAAAAATTAGTAGTAGTATATTTTTCTGCTGTAGTAGTAATAATTAGAAATAAAACCCAAAAATATTTCCCGTTCTTCTTTTTGCTTGTTGGGAGCTTTCCCGTGTAAATAGTTTTATTTCTTTTCTTTGGGGTCAGTAGGAGAAGACCATAATTGAATTGTTGAAGTGGCTCTTATATGCATTATTGTTTATTTAACCAAGAGCCCATATTGCCTTGTCTTCTCCGGTTTATTGAATGCTCGCAGATTCCAGCATAGTCCAATGCACATACACTCTTATTATTATTCACACCGTTCGGTCGTGCAAGTGAAAGGCAATTATGATGATATATGATGGGCTGACTGAGATGAGAAAAGCTGGTATGAACTCGACCTCTTTTGTTTTTGTAAATATGATGAGTCCCTCGTTCTTGATTCAGCTTAATATGAATAAACATGTTTGCAATGACAATTAGAGATCATAGTTGCTTGTGCCATGCTTGATTAGCTATGAGTTATAATGATTTACCTTGTGTGGCAACATGCTATTGAGATGATTATGATGTGGTGTGATGGGGTGGTATCCTCCTTTGAATGATTTAAGTGACTTGACTTGGCACATGTTCACGCATGTAGTTGAAACAAAATCAACATAGCCTTCACGATATTTATGTTCATGGTGGATTATATCCTACTCATGATTGCATCCAATGTTTATTAATTTTAGTGCATGTACATGGCTGTTGTCGAGTTGGTCGCTTCCCAGTCTTTTGGTAGCCTTCATTTGTACTAAGCGGGAATACTGCTTGTGCATCCAATCCCTTAAACCCCAAAGTTATTCCAGATGAGTCCACCATACCTTCCTATATGCGGTATCTACCTGCCGTTCCAAGTAAATTTGTATGTGCCAAACTCTAAACCTTCAAATAAACATTCTGTTTTGTATGCTCGAATAGCTCATGTATCAACAAAGGCTGTCCTTATCTTCCGTGTTAGGCGGGTTATTCTCAAGAGGAGTGGACTCCGCTCCTCACTCACGAGAAAATGGCTGGTCACCGGGATGCCCAGTCCCATGCTTTATGCAACCTATATCAAAATTAATTGCAAACAAAACTCCCCCTGGGACCTAATGCATGTTGGAGGCACTCGTTGTTTCGAGCAAGCGATGGATTGATGCTTGTTGGTGGAGGGGGAGTATAAACTTTACCATTTTGTTTGGGAACCTCCTATAATGTGTTTAGCATGGAAGATATCGACATCTCTTAGTTGTTACGTTGACAATGAAAGTATACCACTCAAAATACAATTTATCTCTATTTCAAAACCGAGCTCTCGCACCTCTACAAATCCCTGCTTCCCTCTGCGAAGGGCCCATCCATTTACTTTTATGTTGAGTCATCACCCTCTTATTAAAAAGCACTAGCTAGAGAGCACAGCCGTCATTTGCATTCATCACTGTTAATTTATATTGGGTATGACTATGATTGGATCTCTTTTACCATGAATTGCAATGTCTAGTCAGTCCTCGATCTTTAAAGGTGCTCTGCATTTATGTTTTGCGATCTCAGAAAGGGCTAGCGAGATACCATCTTGTTATATCATATTATGATTGTTTTGAGAAAGTGTTGTCATCCGAGATTTATTATTATGGCTTGCTAGTTTATTATGCTATTGATATGAGTAATTATGAGACCTGAGAATTACTGCAAATGTGGTTAGTTATGATCTATGCTGAAAACTTGAATGCTGGCTTGACATAGTTACAACAACAAGAGCAAACAGAGTTTGTAAAAGTTTTTCTTTCTTTCAGTTTGTTAACTGAATTGCTTGAGGACAAGCAAGGGTTTAAGCTTGGGGGAGTTGATACGTCTCCGTCGTATCTACTTTTCCAAACACTTTTGCCCTTGTTTTGGACTCTAACTTGTATGATTTGAATGGAACTAACCCAGACTGACGCTATTTTCAGCAGAATTGCCATGATGTTGTTTTATGTGCAGAAAACAAATATTCTCGGAATGACCTGTAACTCCACGGAACATCTTACAAAAAATAATAAAAAATCCTTGCCAAAGATGAAGACCAGGGGGCCCACACCCTTCTCAAGAGGGTGGGCGGTGCCCCCCCCCCTAGGGCCTGCCCCCCTACCTCGTGGGCCCCCTGGATGCCCTCCGACGCCAACTCCAACTCTATATATTTTCTTTCGGAGAGAAAAAAAAACAGAGAGAAGAAATCATCGCGTTTTACGATACAGAGCTACCGCCAAGCCCTAAAACCTCTCGGGAGGGCTGATCTGGAGTCCGTTCGGGGCTCCGGAGAGGGGGATTCGTCACCGTCGTCGTCATCAACCATCCTCCGTCACCAATTTCATGATGCTCACCGCCGTGCGTGAGTAATTCCATCGGAGGCTTGGTGGACGGTGATGGGTTGGATGAGATTTATCATGTAATCGAGTTAGTTTTGTTAGGCTTTGATCCCTAGTATCCACGATGTTCTGAGATTGATGTTGTTATGACTTTGCTATGCTTAATGCTTGTCACTAGGGCCCGAGTGCCATGATTTCAGATCTGAACCTATTATGTTTTTATGAATATACGTGAGTTCTTGATCCTATCTTGCAAGTCTATAGTCACCTACTATGTGTTATGATCCGGCAACCCCGAAGTGACAATAATCGGGACCACTCCCGGTGATGACCATAGTTTGAGGAGTTTATGTATTCACTATGTGCTAATGCTTTGTTCCGGTTCTCTATTAGAAGGAGGCCTTAATATCCCTTAGTTTCCAATAGGACCCCGCTACCACGGGAGGGTAGGACAAAAGATGTCATGCAAGTTCTATTCCATAAGCACGTATGACTATATACGGAATACATGCCTACATTACATTGATGAATTGGAGCTAGTTCTGTGTCACCCTATGTTATGACTGTTACGTGATGAACCGCATCCGGCATAATTATCCATCACTGATCCGGTGCCTACGGGTTTTCCATATACTGGTTCTCGCTTATTTACTTTCCCGCTGCTACTGTTACAATCACTACAAAATACCAAAAACATTACTTTTGCCATCTTTACTTATGTTGCCGCTACCACCACTACCATATTACTTTGCTACTAAACACTTTGCTATAGATACAAAGTTTCCAGGTGTGGTTGAATTGACAACTCAGCTGCTAATACTTGAGAATATTCTTTGGATCCCCTTGTGTCGAATCAATAAATATGGGTTGAATACTCTACCCTCGAAAGCTATTGCGATCCCCTATACTTGTGGGTTATCAGGTACCAGTGCGCCATCTTCATGAGAACCTTGGTCATGGCGCCCTGACAAAGCACCCGGGACTCCTCGGCCAGTGAGGCCACCTGGTTGGCGTGGAGCTGCTCCCCAGCATGGACGACCTTCTCAAAGAACAAGGTCAGGGTGCAATGGGCACTCACGTTCCGCTCCGGGGCATACCTCACGTCCGGCATCCCCATGGTGGCAAGCTGCGCGGCAGCCTGGTTGACGACAGCGGCAAGGCGTTCGAGCCAACAGTTCTCTCCTGCCACATGATCGGCGAAGTTGAGGCCTTCGTTCTGTCGCAACTGCTTCTCATCCTCCAGCGCCTTGGCCAGGTTTCCCTCTCGAGTCTTGGCCTCCTCCAGCGCCTCCTCGAGACCCTTCAGCTTCAGCTTGAGATCCCCGATGGAGTTGTTGGCCTCGGCAAGCTCCCCAGCCTTGCCGATGACCGCGCCTTGTGCCTCCGTCAGAGCACCTTAAGTGCGTCCTTCTCCCAAGACATCCTTAACTCCTGCTCCGTCAGCATGTGGCGCTCCTCCTCCAGCACCTTCACCTTGCCGGCATGAACCTGGGCCTGGGCATTGAGTGCCTCCCTGTGCCTCTGCTACAGCTCACTGGTCCGTTGCAGGACAAGCTTCTCCACCTCGGCATCTTTGCCACGAAGTGAGGCGGCGAGCTTCTCCTCATGTGCGGCAAGATCCTCCTCCTGGGAGTTCAGCGCGGCCTCGCGCTGGGTCCGAACGGCCTCGGCGGCCTCAGCCGAGTTCTTCGCCGCCTCCTGAGCTTTCTCGACGTCGGCACGCTGCATGGTAAGCTCCATGTCGCGCCTGGCCTGCTCGTCCTAGGCCGCCTTGAGCTTCTCGTGGGCCTCGCGGAACCAATCTCGTGCTTCGGCGACGCGCTCCTGGAGGTCCGCCTCCGCCTTCTCCACCACCGCCATCCTAGACTCAACCTTGTCCAGGCGGGCGCGGTGGAGCGCCTGGAGCTTCCGGAAGCTGGCGCCCATGGCGTGGAGGAGCCGCCCTTCCTGCGAACCGCTGCCGCCAACGATTGGTTCGTCAATGACTTCGAGCCCGGCGGCGGCAAGCACCTCATCGTCGAACACCTCTCCTTCAACAGGCGTCCTGGTGCTCGACACGCCCGGAAGGTGGACGAACAAGTCGTCGCTCACCCTCAGGTACTTGCCGGAGCCGGAAGTAGTAGAGGAGGAAGGCCGGTCACCAGCCTCCTCCTCCGTCTCCCCGGCAAGCCCCTTGCCGGCCTCTTCAGCGGCAGCCTTGTTGGCCTCCCTAGAAGGCCCCCCGGCGGCCTCCTCGGCAGCGTCCTTGGTGGCCTCCTCAGCGGCTACCTTCTCGGTGTTCGCCCCGGCGGCCTTGGCGACACCCTCGACGACGGCGTCCACATCCTCTGGGTCCACCAAGGAGGAATCTGGGCATCGAAGACAGGGGTGAGGCAAAGCCAAGACCAAGAGCCAGAAAGAAGAAGAAGCAGGGACGAAATGGCGAACGACTTACCGATGCCGACACCCGGCTGGGAAACGGAAGTCCCTTCTCCGCCAACATTTGGTGTCGAGGCAAAGCCACTGGCGCCCAAGTTTAGTTTGCTATTTCTACCAAAATGCATGTTCGTAAGAACCATAAGTTCTAAGTTTTACTTGTAAAACCAAATTCCTTATTCATACCGTGCACATTACTTAATACTCCCTATTTGTATGCTTATTTTTGTGGATCTATAATCCAGTGTGTGGTGAAGCAGCCCACTTTGCACCTTGTCATCTCCTGTTTTATCTTACTGATGTGGCTGATGATATAAACAACATGCCATGCACATTATCCAAAATAGATACAATGATTTTCTTTGCCCTTCATCTATGCTTGTTATGTTGACATGGTAATCCAGTAGTGTGGTGAAGCTCCCCGCATTATGAACAATGCCAAATTATGTATTGATATTTTGAACATACTCTTTATTTTCTAATTTGAAATTGGATAGATTTGACAGAACAGTTATCATCTTTGTTTATACACGTGGAAAACCTGTCATCTCTCTGCTTTGTTTCAGGGTGATATGCCTGATGGCATGCACAAGTCTGCTGAAGGTTGTGAGACAAACCCAACATATATTGCAGCAAAGAAGGCAAATCATCTTGAAGATAGCGAGACAACCCCAAAGTCTAGTCTTGATGCAATGTTCAAGTTACTTGACACTAACAGTCAGACAAGCTCACAGAATTCGTTGTCTGAATCAGTTCGACTTCTTCAGTCCCAAGTTCTAGCAGAAAGGCATTCTGCAACTCAACTTCGACTTGAAGCCCTATCTCTAAGAAAGATTGCGGAGAACACCAATGAGAACCTCATCGCTAAAAAGCTACACCTGGAAGCTATGACCGACATGCTAGGCCGGTCTCACAGCCTTTCTCAGCAGCTTGCACAGCAGTTCCCCCGCAAGGCTAACCTTTCTTGAACTGTCTTAGAAGTGGTCTCGGTTCAGTATTATTTTGTTACGCTGCAATGGTGCCCAGTTTTTGTAATCTGCTTCTATGTTGCACTTTATGATCACTGGTGGCGAACTTCGATGCCTAGTGGATGTAATATACCTTAAACCCTTTATTGTATAGTGTAGGTTTATTCTAAGTTACTATGCCATAATTTCTTTATTGTATAGAGTAGCTTTGTTCTTAAATCATACTAGTTATGCAGCAGCATGAAATGAACCCCGGCCCATGATTGTGCGAATCAAATCACGGGCTTTTAACAGGCCAAAATTGTCTCGGTCCTTGTTTGGCCCAATCAGATATCGGCTGCGAGCAGGCCGGATGCAAACAGGGCCGTAGTTAGGCCCAACTATAAGACTGGCTTTTAACAGGCCGAAATTAATATAGGGCCGAAATGTTAAACGGGCCCTTAATAGGACAAAACTAATAACAGGCTGAATTACTAAGTGGGCCTTTAGCAAGTCACTAGTAGAAAAAGGGTCAATCGTGAAGCACATTAGTGCCGGTTTGTATTTGAGCCGGCACTAATGTATACATTAGTGCCGTTACCAACGGCTAGCCGGGCCGCTTTCACTAGTACTTGTTCGTGGCGAACCTTTAGCACCGGTTCGTGCCACGAACTGGTACTAATGAGAGTGGTGGCAGGATGTTGTCAGAGTGGGGCCCCTCCAGCACCTTCAGTACCGGTTCGTGCCACGAACCGGTACTAAAGGTCGTCCTATATAAACCCTTCGTCCACCAGCACTCTGTTCTTCCCCCTTTCCCCTCTCCGGCCCTCTCCTCTATTCTTCCCTTCTTCCTCTCGAGTTCATCACAAAATTTGCCCAAAATTTGTCAAGATTTGAAGGCCCTCATCCATTCAAATGATCACAAAGGTTAGCAACTTTGTCCTTTCATCTCTCATTGCTAGATTAGCTCTTGCATTGGTTTATATAGTGATTAATTTGTGAGTTTAGTAATTTGGGAGGATATATATATATATGTGCTAGTATTCGATTTATATGCAATTTGAGGTCAAAAATAACACTTAGTTTGCATATGTACGTGTGGTTTACTTAGTGCCTTCTAAATCTCCATCGTAGCCACCGTCGATCGCCCGCACCGTCCCGTCGCCGGCACCACCTTGTGGTGAGCCTCTTGTTCATGAAATTTTATATAAAAATTGATGTGTGTGATTTGGATATATAGTTACTCGTATAATTATCTTACCAGTACGTTGTTTGTTATACATATAGTGCCATGGTTTTGATATCCGTCCCCGTCGGCCCTAGTCCTTGTTATGATTCGGATGTGGTATGTATATTCTCTTTTAAAACTAGTTGCATTTCGTGTTTATGACAAATTATGCCCATCAAGTTGACATAGAAATTTTTTCTAGGAGGTATCTGAACCTGAAATTCCAACCGACCCTATTGCCGAGAGGTTAAATTTAGTTGAAAGATAAAACGAGTACTTGAAAGAAAAATTGAAAAGAATTGAGGGGGAGAAGATGGAATTGGAGTTGCATGTTGCCGATGTCGTCGATGATCACAAGATCAAGATGGAGAAAATGCGCTTGAAGATTAGATAGATTAGAAAATATGCCATCGATAGTGAGGCTTGGTATCATTATGCTGTTGGATCCATTGTTACCTTAGTTGCGATCTTGATCGTATTTGTTGTTGCATTTAAATGCTTTAGCTAGAGAGTTATTTGTTTGTTGCATTTAAGTGTTGTATGAACTTTATGTATGAACTTGTATTAATTTGGTCTATTCGGTGTTGTGTAATGAAGATGAGCCGGCAATGGATGTACGATGACCAATGCTCTCCCCAGTTCGTTGAGGGCGTGCGTACTTTTCTGCTTGCGGCTGAGGCAAACAAGCGGGCGGATGGTTTTATGCCTTGTCCATGTGCTCGCTGTAAGAATGGTCACAATTACTCTACGTTAAGAACCATTCACGTCCACCTGTTTAAGACCGGTTTCATGCCCCATTATAATGTTTGGACCAAGCACGGAGAAAGAGGGGTTATGATGGAAGACAATGAAGAAGAAGAGGACGACGACAGCTATCCTGGCCATGGGTTCCCTGAATACGATGATACAACAATGGGGGAAGAAGCTGAGCCGGTAATGCGGGAAGAAGCTGAGTCGGCAATGCGGGAAGAAGCTGAAGAAGAGGCATCAGATGAGCCCATTGATGATCTAGGTCGGGCCATTGCCGATGCAAAGAGAAACTGCGCAAGTGATTTGGAGAAGAAGAAGTTGCAGCGCATGTTAGAGGATCACAAAAAATTGTTGTACCCGAATTGCGTAGGTGACAAGAAAAAGCTGGGCACCACACTGGAATTGCTGCAATGGAAGGCAGAGAATGGTGTATCTGACAAGGGATTTGGAAAGTTGCTGGTAATGATAAAGGATATGCTTCCAAAGGACAACGAATTGCCCGAGAGTACGTACGAAGCAAAGAAGGTTGTCTGCCCTCTAGGGTTAGAGGTGCAGAAGATACATGCATGCCCTAATGATTGCATCCTCTACCGCGGTGAGTACGAGGATTTGAACGCTTGCCCGGTATGTGGTGCATTGCACTATAAGATCTGCCACGATGACCCTGGTGATGTCGAGGGCCGGCGCCCCAGGAAGAAGATTCCTGCCAAGGTGATGTGGTATGCTCCTATAACACCACGGTTGAAACGTTTGTTCCAAAACAAAGAGCATGCCAAGGCGATGCGATGGCATAGAGAAGACCGTAAGAAAGACGGAAAGTTGAGAGTACCCGCTGACGGGTCGCAGTGGAGAAAAATCGAAAGAAAGTATGGGAAGGAGTTTGCAGATGATGCAACGAGCGTATGGTTTGGTCTAAGCGCAGATGGCATTAATCCTTTTGGGGAGCAGAGCAGCAACCATAGCACCTGGCCTGTGACTCTATGTTTGTATAACCTTCCTCCTTGGTTGTGCATGAAGCAGAAGTTCATTATGATGCCAGTGCTCATCCAAGGCCCTAAGGAACCCGGCAACGACATTGATGTGTACCTAAGGCCATTAGTTGAAGAACTCTTACAACTGTGGAATGGAACAGGTGTACGTGCGTGGGATGAGCACATGGGGGAAGAATTTGACCTAAAGGCGTTGTTGTTCGTGACCATCAATGATTGGCCTACTCTCAGTAACCTTTCAGGACAGACAAACAAGGGATACCACGCATGCATGCACTTTTTGGATGATACCGACAGTATATATTTGGCTAATTGTAAGAAGAATGTGTACCTGGGACATCGTCGATTTCTTCCGAGCAGGCATCCCGTAAGAAAGAAAGGCAAGCATTTCAAAGGTGAGGCAGATCACCGGACGAAGCCTCGCCACCGTACTGGTGCTGATGTACATGATATGGTCAAGGATTTGAAGGTGGTCTTTGGAAAGGGTCCTGGGGGACAACCTGTTCCGAATGACGCTGACGGACGCGCACCCATGTGGAAGAAGAAATCTATATTTTGGGACCTGCCCTATTGGAAAGACCTCGAGGTCCGCTCCGCAATCGACGTGATGCACGTGACGAAGAATCTTTGTGTGACCCTGCTTGGCTTCTTTGGCGTGTATGGGAAGACAAAAGATACACCTGAGGCACGGGAGGACCAGCAACGTATGCACGGAAAAGACGGCATACATCAGGGTCATGCAAGCTACGCTCTTACCAAAGAAGAGAAGGAAATCTTCTTTGAATGCCTGCTCAGTATTAAGGTACCGTCTGGCTTCTCGTCGAATATGAAGGGAATAATAAACATGGCAGAGAAAAAGTTCCAGAACCTAAAGTCTCATGACTGCCACGTGATTATGACGCAACTGCTTCCGGTTGCATTGAGGGGGCTTCTACCGGAAAACGTTCGATTAGCCATTGTGAAGCTATGTGCATTTCTCAATGCAATCTCTCAGAAGGTAATTGATCCAGAAATCATACCAAGGTTACAGAATGATTTGGTGCAATGTCTTGTCAGTTTCGAGTTGGTGTTCCCACCATCCTTCTTCAACATCATGACGCACGTCCTAGTTCACCTATGCGAAGAGATTAACGTTTTGGGTCCTGTATTTCTACACAATATGTTCCCCTTTGAGAGGTTCATGGGAGTCTTAAAGAAATATGTTCATAACCGTGCTAGGCCAGAAGGAAGCATCTCCAAGGGCCGTCAAAATGAGGAGGTCATTGAGTTTTGTATTGACTTTATTCCTGACCTTAAGCCGATTGGTGTTCCTGAATCGCGGCATAAGGGCAGACTGGATGGAAAAGGCACGCTAGGAGGGGAACAAATAATATGTATGGACGAACATTCTCTCACTGAAGCACACTACACAGTTCTACAGAATTCCGCCTTGGTGGCTCCGTATATGGATGAACACAAGAATTTGCTACGCTCCAAACACCCGGAGTGGTCTGATGACTGGATTACACGTGAACAAACCAGGAGTTTCGCCAGCTGGTTGCAAGCACGTACCATGCATGACACCTCTATTGAAGATGACCTGTACTTGCTGTCCCAGTTACCATCTTCGAATATAATGACTTTCAAAGGGTACGAGATAAATGGTAATACATTTTACACGATCGCCCAAGATAAGAAGAGCACCAACCAAAATAGTGGTATCCGCTTTGATGCAGAAACCAAGACGGGAAAGGAAACATATTATGGTTATATACAGGAAATATGGGAATTGACTATCGACGTGGTTTGAAGGTCCCTTTGTTTCGGTGCAAATGGGTCAATATGACACGAGGCGGGGTAACGGAAGACCCGCAGTACGGAATGACAACAGTGGATCTCAACAATCTTGCGTATGCAGACGAACCATTCGTCCTAGCCAATGATGTGGCACAGGTTTTCTATGTGAAGGACATGTCTACCAAGCCAAGAAAAAGAAAAGATAGGGAAGCGAATGCATCGTACGATGAGTCAAAGCGGCACATAGTTCTTTCTGGGAAGAGAAACATCGTGGGAGTGGATGACAAGACAGACAAGTCAAAATATTATGAAAAGTTTGATGAAATTGCTCCATTCACAGTGAATATTGACCCGAGCATCCCGTTAAATGATGAAGATTTTCCATGGCTACGACGCAAAGGGACACACGCGAAGAAAAAGTTTCACACCCAAAGATCTGGGATGTGATCGGCTTAGCTATCATCACTTTCTTCTATGTTTCACACCCAGGAGGGAATCTCTGTAATAGTTAGGGTAGCTAGTTATGTGTTTTGGCATTTGAAACGCAAAGAAATTTTATGTGCAAGCAAATTCTTTCATGCATTTATTGATTTTTTCAGCTAAATGACCCTGAAATTGAAAAGCATTTGAAATGAACTCAGAAAAGGATGAAAGTTGGCATAGTATCATAATTTCACCCACATAGCATGTGCAAAAAAGTAGAGAGGGTTACCGCAAAAACTGGATACACTTCGTGTACAAAATGGACAATCTGTTTCGAAGTATCAGGGTTTCGGACGAAAACTCATCCGTTACAAAGGCTTTTCATTTTTAAATAACTTAAGCATTACCAAATTGAATATAATGATAAAACACACTAATATTAAACATAATAAAAAGAATCACTGGAAAATGTATTTTTAAAGTTAAGTTATTCACAAACTAGTGATTCACACAAATTTCAAATAATTCAAAATATAAACTATTCAAATTTAAAAACTATCGGCACTAACTGAAAGTTTCTAAAAACTATCAAAAATATTCACAAAGAAACTCTAAATACAGCAAAAAACAACTAAAAATAAATAAAACAAAATAAATAAAACAAAATAAATAAAGCAGAAAAGAAAAAACTAAATGAAAAAAGCCCACCTACCGGGCCACAGCAGCCTGCATACGACTAGAAACCCAACCTGTTGTTGGGCCAGGATGCAGGCCCGCAAGCCCAATAGGCCCCACAGGGCAGAGTAGCAGAGGTAGGCCCAGAAGGCCTGCTTTAGAGAGGAGGTCGAGACAGCAGCGGCGGCGGGGCTTATAAGCAGGTGTGAGCGCCCTTCGGCTAGCGAGGTGGGACTAAACTTCTGCGCCCCTCGCCTGGCAGCGCACCCCCTTTAGTACCGGGTCGTGGCACCAACCGGTACTAAAGGGGGGCCTTTAGTACCGGTTGGAGCCAGGAACCGGTACTAAAGGGGGGTCCTCCCCCCCGCTTGGCCTGGCCAAAACAGGCCTTTAATACCGGTTGGTGGCTCCAACCGGTACTAAAGGTGTCCCCTATATAAGAAACACTTCGAAAATTTTCAGTTTCTCATCTCCCACTTCTCTCTGCCGCCGCCCCGTCCCGCGCCGTCGCCGCCCCCGTCGTGCCGTCCCCGTCGACTCCGCGACGCCCCCGTCCTCGTCGCGTCGTCCCCGTCGACTCCACGGCACCCCCGTCGCCGTCCCGGTCGCCGATCCCCTCGCTTCGCCGTCGCCGTCGCCGTCGCCTTTGGATCGACCTCGCCCTCGCCCTCGCCGTCGCCTCGACCTTGCCCGCGCGCGCTGTGAGCCCCTCCCCCGGCCCCTCTCCTCGATCGTAGCGCACACAGGCGCCGGCGCCGGCGCCGGCGCCGACCGTAGCGCACACACACGCGCGCGCGCGCACACACACTACATGCACACACACACACACACACACACACACACACACACTACACACACACACTAGACGCGCACACACACACAATTTTTCTGTTTTTAGCTTTTAGTTTTTTCTGTTTTTCTGTTTTTCATACAAAGTTTTAGATGAATTAATTAATTAGATTAGATTAATGTAAAATAGTATGTAGAAATGTTAGTTATAATATATATAATGTCAAATGTTATAGAAATGTTAGTTATATAGAAATGTTAGAAATTTTGGAAATGTTAGTTTTAGCTAGCTAGATGAATTAGATTAATTTCAAATTGTTAGACGATGATCGATGTTTTTTTAGTTTCTTATATTTTTAGTTATAAAATTTAGAATTTGCATATATGAAATCATCACAATCCATCATTTAAAAATGTTACTTTACTTTTGCGGCATATAGTATTTTGTTGTCGACGATGCCCGGCCCGCATGCTTGCCGTCGACACGTCTGCGACGACGTCCTGCTTCAGAGGACCCATGTTCGGGACTGGGCTCCGCCGGGCTGGCACTGGGAGGTGCTACCTTCAGGGGCACGACGCTTGGTGAGTAACCCGGCCCCGGGTCCCGTCGTCGACCCTCATCTCCTTCGGTGGCATTCACGTGGGCCACTTTCGGTGCGGAGGGAGCCGGCCCCGCCGGAGGTGGTACGTCGCCGTGTCAGGGAGGAGGACGAGCACGTCCATTGCTACATGGCTGCTATGGACGTCGGGTTCTCCAATACCTGGCAGGTTCTTTGGGGAGATCACCCGAGCTATGATCCAGTGATGGTTCCTTCTCTTTGGGTGTCCACCGCCCGCACCTCAGGAACCGCGAGTGGCCTAGATTACTTTGTACTATTTGATCTTTATTAGCTTGCTAGCTAGCTAGCTAGTGATGTATTCAATATTATATCTATTATTCGAGATGATGTATTCGAGATTATATCTATTATTCGAGACGATGTATTCGAGATTATATCTATTATTCGAGATTATACTAAATTGTTTTATATTTCTTTTGGCATAGTTAAATAAAAGCTATGGCGGACAATACCGACAGAGAGAGAGAACAGACCATGCTCGATATCATACGCGGGCCAGATGATGATCAGAATGAAGAAGATTTTGACAGCTCCGAATTTCTAAACAACACCGGAGAGGGTGATATGATATTCAATCGTGACGACCGAGAAGATGAAGTCATGAACTACGACGAAGAACATGTTGATCCTGAAACAACAAACACCGGCGAGGTATATATATTTATATAAGCAGGAATCTGGTGATCATCGCATGTTTTAAATGAGTTGAAGATATATTAACGAATCGATCTTTCTTCTTTCAGCCATCCGGATCGAGCAAATCTTCAGGAAAAAGGACGAAATGAGGCCCGAACAAAAAGTTGAAGGAGGGCGTAAAGTACAATATCGAGGCAATCAGACCTAATGGCGAACCCTTAGCGCCTAAGAAGATTGCGGACAAGTTCGTTCGTCAGTGCAGAGTTATTGTGAAGGACCAACTCCCGATCCCCCTTCAAGAATGGAGAAAGCCAGCAAATCCACGTCCAGATGTTACTTTTGTCGACGAGAAGCAAAAAAATCTTCTTTGGGATACTCTCATGGAACATTTCACCTTACCAGATGATTTCACAGAAGCAGACGTGTGGAAAGTCAAGGACGCTGCTTTTAGGAAGATGGCGGTTGCATTCAAGAACCACAAGAGAATGATGTGGGAGAAGTACGTCAAGGGAGGAAGGAAGACTCCAGTATTCGAGGGGATACTAGAGAATCAAAGTGCTCATTGGGACGATTTCGTGAAATTCAAGGATTCAGAATTAGCTAAGGAACGGTCGAGAATAAACAAGAAGAATGCCGAAAAAAAGGATAAGTTCCATAAGCTGGGGCCAGGTGGCTACGCGGTGGCAATGCCTAAGTGGGATAAGTCTGAGAAAGAGATGGAGGATGCAGGTGTCACTCCGGTTAGTAAGAGCTGGCCCCCCAGGTGCAGGACTTGGTTCTATGCGCATGGGGGGGGGAGTTGGACCCGAAGACAGGCAATGTTTCGACGAAGGCATGTCTGAACGGAGCTGACGATGCGCTACTTGTTGCAATAGAAGAGGCTCGATCGGGGGTGTTCCAGCCCAACAGAGAGAACGACGAGCTTACGCGTGCCCTGGGAAATCCTGAACACCCGGGAAGAACACGAGGCAAGGGCGCTATTCCGTGCTATGAGGGGTTTTCGGACTGGAACGCCGACTACAGAACCCGTGCGAGAAAGAAGATTGCGGAGGAGAAGAAGAGGAAGATGGAGGAGGAGCAAAGGAAGCTCGACTATGAACGCCTTCAAGGCCTAGAAGCAAGTCAAGCGGAATTGGCAGCTAAATTCTAGCGACAGCAGGAGCAGATCGACTCACTTAGCCAGCAAAGGGGGTCTCAGCAGCTGCAGCAGCTAGCGGATGATCCAGCATTGGATACCACCGCCCCATCCATGCCGAGAAGCAGCGTGGGTTCCGCCCCGGGCAATGCAGTAGTGCTGGATAGATACCCCGTGGATGACATCACGGAGAACACTAACTGCGAGCTACACTTCAAAATGAAGAACATATCCATGAAGGTGGCGGACGCCGTTGCTTTTTCAAATTCCCCCGAGGCAACCTTCCATTGCAACCCGATTCCAGCGGGCTATGCTCGTGTCTTGGTTGATGAGGTGGTGGACCAATATTCGGGGCTAGAGCTTGACATTCCTGGAGGTGATGAGGAGCACACACTCGGAGATGCCAAACATCGTATCATCCTATGGAGAAAGGATTGCATCATTTTTCGAAGGCCACCGACACCGCGTCACCCGACTCCTCGTCGAAGTCCGCCACCGAGTCAGCAGACTCCCGCTCCTCCAAGTCCACCAACGCGTGAGGCCACTCCTCCTCCTCCAAGTCCAGCAAAGTGTCAAGCCACTCCTCCTCCAAGTCCGACACAGCGTCAGATGTCCACTCCTCCTCCAAGTCCGGCACAACCTCAGGCCACTCCTCCTCCAAGTCCGGCACAGCTTCAGGCCACTCCTCCTCGTCCAACTCAGCCCCGTCAGCCGTCTCCGCCGCCTCAGCAATCGCAGAAGAGACATCCCGCAGCTATGGTGCGTAGCGGTACCAGTCGAGGTCATAGTACAGGAAGTACAGGCGGAGGCAAGCGATATAAATATGGTCCAAACCTCACTACTCCTCTTCCTGTGAGGGCTTACGACAGGACCGAGGAGCAAACCAATGCCATAGTGCGGGCAGAAGTCGACGCCCATTTTGCACCGAAACCGCCACCGCCGCCAAGGGAGAAAGTGACTGTGGAAGTAGTTGACCACTTCATTCGTATGGCTCAACCACCAGCTCCTAAGCCTGTTGACACAGACTATGAGCGCCACATCAGGAAGTTACATCGACAACGTCTACAGAAGGAGGCGAGCTCGAGCTCGAGCAAACAACAAGCAGCTGTCGAAAAATGCGGGAAAACCGTTGCCCAGCTGGGAGAACAGGCGGCGCAATCGACCCCCCCCCCCCGACAACACGTGACAGTACGCGCGCCCAATATTATTGTGGCCAAACAGTTTACGTTCCCGAGGTGGGCGATGTGGTAATAACCCAGGAGCATATAATGCAGGCTGAAGAACTCAAGATCACTGTTGGATAACTCCTCGAGATCGAGGACATGCCTGTGATTACAGAGGAGGAAATAAAACGGAAATATGTCCGGGGCCAACCTTTGGTCAAGCCAGAAGATGTCAAGAAGCTCCCAACGAGAATGTATGAATTGCATCAATGGTACATGGACATTACCAAGAGATCCGATCGAGAGTCCCTCATGGTGTATGTCAAGAAGGATCATTACTACCATGAGAAAGCTGTGGCCGTTGAGTATTCTGAACTGTTTCAGTTATACAATCAAGACGCACTCGACAAATCTATCGTCAGTTGCTATTGTCTGCAAGTGATTTCTTTCTGTAATTTAAGTCTCAAAGCTAGCTGTAGTGATCCTTTTGATCAATCATTACCTGTAATTATCCTCACTATATTCTTTTCCGTGGTATTATGCAGGATGAAGATGTATGAAATGAGAAAAGGTGGACGCTATGGCATTGGGTTCATTGACCCAAACACCGTTAATCAATACACATGGAAAATGAGCAAGTATTATGAAAAGCAGGTAGAGGACAGCATGCTAGAGTTCTTGAAGTGCCTCAAATACAATGAAGATATACTACTTCCTTACAAGTTCGAGTGAGTCACACTTTCTTGTACTACAAATTCTCTGTTTTTGCCTACTAGCTAGCTACATGTTTTTGCTTACATATGCCCGCTTAATTAAGACATGCAAACGTGTGTGCATGCAGATTTCACTGGATCTTGCGTATCATTAAAGTTGACACCGGAACAGTTGAAATACTGGACTCGCTACTCAAAGCAAATAGTGACTACAACATCTTGTATGGGATAGTCACAGGTAATTTCAATCATTATTAACTATATATCTCGGCCTATTTAGTTCGTCATTTCATGATATGAACTATTTAATAATCCCTTTATTCATTTTCTTTGTCGGCGGGCAGGGCTTGGGCAAGGTTCATCAGCGTCATGGAAGGCAGAAACCACAGCTGAAATGGTTTCGATCCAAGGTAAGTAATTAAGTGGTACTAGCTAGCTAGCTAGCTGCCATCTCTTTAATTATCATGCTTGATTAATTATTATCTGATCAAATTAAATCCCATTCTTGTAATAAAGGCCCTGAAGCAGGCGCAGGGGACTAATCTGTGTGCATACTGCGTTTGCGAGAACATTCGCATGATGGCGTCCGAAAGGAGCAGATCTCAAAGACAGGAATGGGTACGCTTGTCAGAACACTATTCACAATTTTTACACCATTATCGATATCTAGTCACACAACTAATACACATGCATATTGATCTCCTTCTTAACAGTTCAAAGAGGTGCGGGACAAGATCCTAGAAACGGAGCGCGTAGAAGCACTTCAAGAGGAAATAGCGGGATATTTGCTCGACCAGGTCATAAATCCGAAGGGAGAATACTATTACCCGCTACC
Source organism: Triticum urartu (assembly GCF_003073215.2). Classification (NCBI taxonomy): domain Eukaryota; kingdom Viridiplantae; phylum Streptophyta; class Magnoliopsida; order Poales; family Poaceae; genus Triticum; species Triticum urartu. Next base: position 28,003,544 of record NC_053024.1, read on the forward strand.
GCCCCCATCGAACATGTCATGAACCACTTCCAATTGTCATCGTTCTCCGAAGGCACCAATTAGGCTAATGCCAGTGGCTCCGAAGGCAACATGCATATATAGGAGAAATTGTATATAGCTATACATGTGTGTATGTGTAAATTAATATGGTGGTTTGTGAGACATTGATGATATATATATATGATTGGTTCTACTAGAAATTCTATTTATATATATATATGCATAACGTGTACAATGTGTAGTACCGTAAAATACCAGCAAACGAAAATGAATTAAAATGGAAAACACAAAATTAAATGAAAAAGAAATCATAAAACCAAAAATCCCCCAAACATTTTAGTACCGGTTGGTGTTACCAACCGGTACTAAAGGGCTCCCGGCCCCCGGAGCTGGCTCGTGCCACGTGGTTGCCGTTTAGCACCGGTTCGTGCTGAACCGGTACTAAAGGGGGGGGGCCTTTAGTGCCGAAATGTTAGTGCCGGTTCCGAAACCGGCACTAAAGGGCCTTACGAACCGGTGCTATTGCCCTGTTCTGCACTAGTGAGTGGGCCCAAAAGCATAGTGTCCAGTTGACGGGCCGAATCTGATATGGGCCATAATTGAGCCCAAAGCCTCTTAAAGGGCCGGACCTGATCTGGGCCGTAATTTGGCCCAGAACGTGGTAGGCTTTTGATGGGCCGGATCTCATATGGGCCACTATTAGGCCCGGAGCGTGGCAGGCCAATAATGGACCGGATCAAATATGGGCCAGCATTTGGCCCAAAACATGGCAGCTAGTTAATGGGCCGGCCAACTAGGGTCCTCAAAATCTTGTGGACCTACAGCTGGGCCGGCCTACTAGGGTCCTCAAAATCTTGTGGGCCTACAGCTGGGCCGGCCCATTATGACCCGCAAGAATCTTGTGGGCTTTACCTAGGCCGGCACATTATGGCACACAAAAATCTTGTGGGCCTTTACCTGGGACGACCCATTATGGCCCGCAAAATCTTGTGGGCCTTTAGCTGGGCCAGCCCATTACGGTCCACAAAATCTTGTGGGCCTTTAGCTGGGCCGGCCCATTATGGTCCACAAAATCTTGTGGGTCTTCAGTTGGGCCGGCCCATTTAAACATGTTGGGCCGTGCCACGTGTCGACATATCATAGGCGCCTATCTAACCCACTGACAAGCTGACACATGTTTCGTCCAGCCAATAAGAATTTTACACGTGGAAATTTCCCATTGGTCGGGGCTGTTAACGGATTATCGGATCCAAAACCCGACCTGATAGCTTAACGGCGTTCCGTTAAGGTGGATGCCACGTGTCGGTCACCCTTGATGAAAGCACTTCTGTGATGCGCGATTTATCGTCATGGAAGTGGACACTTCCGTGATAATAATTTTCGTAATGTCATGGAACATTTCTACGACAGCACAGGTATGACTATCTTGATTCTGTCATAAATTTGTCATGGATGTACATGCATGACAAAAAAAGCGACCTACTGTGACAAACACGTATCATCACGGAAGTGTATTTTTTGTAATGAAGGTGCGCAAAAAGGGCCATGCACACCACCGCATTCGGAGTAAAATCCAAGAGACGGAAGCCAAAGGTGTGCATGATGTCGCTGAAGAAATCGGAGAAGGGAGGACAGAGCCCGCAAGAAAGGTAATCAACGAAGAAGGGGTACCGATTTGGGGCAGGGTCGGCGCAGGCGGCGGGGATGACGCGCGTGGCCGGCTGCCCCGAATCCCCCCCCCCCCCCCTTCACTCCCCCTAGGGGCCTGGAGAGGTCCCGAAGCTCCAACGCGTCGACCGTCGAGGGGAAGAAGAAGGCGGACTGCGTCCATTGCCCCGATAGCGCGCACTCCGGCGGCTCCACAGCCCCAGCATCCTTGGCCACCCCCTTGCCCCTGGTGGATTTTGGCGCCATGGTGGCTGAAGGAGGAGGGAGGAGCGGAGGGCGGCAGAAGCACAACGGCGGCGAGCGGAGGCGAAGCTTGGAGAAGAAGAGGGAGACAGGCGGAGGTTTCCGAGATTGGGGTCGCGTGAAGGGTAAAAGGAACAGTGCGCCTGCGGTTATCCCTTTTTATGGGGAAGCCGCGGGTCGCGCCGCCCATTTACCACGATGTGACGCCTGCGCGTGGAAACCGCCCCACGCATGCCGCCCACGTCACGCACGCCCCTCCACCCTGTGCCACGTGCGCGGGTCGTGGGGAGCACAACGCGCGAAAAATCTTACCGCGGTAAAAACCGCCCCGCCTGCCCACGCACCGTTTTGGGCCTGACCCAACAACGTGTCTCACTTATGTGTGGCCCAGGCCCGGGGGCTCCTGTCGGTGTACAAAACTAGGGGCACATTTTGGTACCCCTTTACCTATGCACAGGCAGTCAGAGTCGCGCCCGTGACCACACCGAGCAGATCAAGGGAGGTAAGCCAAGGTAAGATCGAAGCCCAAGACGAAGCAAAGCAACGACAAGGACCAAGGCCACAAAGATCAGATGGGCAAAGCAGGTTTCCCCGGCAAGACCCTTGCCGGGGCAGCTCGCCCACACTAGCCGAGCAAGCCACCCTCGAGCCCATCAATACTTGACAAATGCATTGGACAGGGCTCGGGAGGCACCTCTGTGATGGCATGCAGATCTTCGTGAAGACAAAGAATAGTCAAGGTCAAATGAGGATAGGAAGGCAGCCATCCTCACCGAAGAAACCCACAAGACCCTCGGCAAGATCCTTGCCGGGGACGCCTGCACGCCACGGCAAGACCCTTGCCGGGCCACCCGGCAAGGCCCTCGCCAAGCGCACCAGCAGGGCCACCGTCAAGCCCACACCAGCCAAGTCTTCGTCGCCGTTCGCATGCAGCTGCCGAGCCAACCAGCTGGGCAGGCACCTGCGTGGCGACATGCAGCCCTTCATGGAGACTACACCACCGCGCCACCTCAGCTGCCTGCCTGCCTACATGGCACCGCATGCATCGCTGTCCAGGGCGCGTGTCGAAGCTTGGAGGAGCGGCGACGGATGGGACGGGCCTGGCCCCCACCCCTGATAAAGTGGAGGGACACCTAAGCCTCGCATTTAATGTGCTTTGTCCTGTAATACCAGGATAACCTCGCAACACTATTACCTTTCCACCTCCTGTGTGCCACTGTGGCAACCCCTTTTTCTATAAAAGGAGGCCCAAGGTGACGAGGAGAGGGATTCGGCTTTTTGGAGCTCGTTACACCCCGTAGCTAGTTCAAGAACTCAGAATACATCCACCAAAGCAGGACTAGGGTTTTACGCATCCTCGCGGCCCGAACCTGGATAAACAAACCGCGTGCTCTCTGTTAGACCCGCTCTTCTCTCAACCCCACGCCCCGCAACCGCAGTAAGGATTCTTGTGATCCCATAGGTGTCATTTCCCACCGACATAGTTCTCGAACCCGTAGGGTCCGCACGCTTAATGTTCTGTGATGATTTGTATTATGAGTTATGTGATTTGATGACCGAAGTTTGTTCGGAGTCCCGGATGAGATTTGGGACATGAAGAGGAGTCTCAAAATGGTCGAGACGTAAATATCGATATATTGGAAGGCTATATTCGGATATCGGAAAGGTTCCGAGTGATTCAGGTATTTTTCGGAGTACCGGAGAGTTACGGGAATTCGTATTGGGCTTTAATGGGTCATATGGGAAAGGAGAGGAAGGCCTTAAGGGTGGCCGCGCCCCTTCCCCATAGACTGGTCCTAATTGGACTAGGGAAAGGGGGCGCCCCTTCCTTCCTTCTCCTTCTCCCTTCCCTTTTTCCTATTCCATGTGGGAGGTGGAATCCTACTAGGACTAGGGAGTCCTAGTAGGACTCCACACTTTGGGCGCGCCCTATGATGGCCGACCTCCTCCTCCCTCCATTGTTTATATACGTGGCCAGGGGGCACCCCATAGACACACAAGTTGATCATTGATCCCTTAGCCGTATGCGGTGCCCCCCTCCACCATAATCCACCTCGGTCATATCATCATAGTGCTTAGTCGAAGCCCTGCGATGGTAGCGTCATCATCACTGTCATCACGCCGTCGTGCTGAAGAAGCTCTCACTCGACGCTCAGCTAGATCAAGAGTTCGTGGGACGTCACCGAGCCGAACGTGTGCAGATCGCAGAGCTGCCGTACTTTCGGTACTAGGATCGGTCGATCGTGAAGATGTACGACTACATCAACCGCGTTGTCATAACGCTTCCGCTTACGTTCTACGAGGGTATGTATACAACACTCTCCCCTATCGCTGCTATGCATCACCATGATCTTGCGTGTGCGTAGGAAATTTTCGAAATTACTACGTTCCCCAACAGGTGGCGCCTCAAGTTGGGGGTTATAAGTTTACTAAGGTGCTCATGGATGGAGGTAGTAGCATTAACAATTTATACTATGAGACCTTCCGACACATGGGACTAACAGATAAGAACCTTAAGCCATCAAATACTGTCTTCCATGGTGTCGTGCCAGGTAAATCAGCCTACCCAGTGGGTAAGATATCATTAGAAGTTGCCTTTGGAGATGAGCATGATTCCAGGTCTGAGACGTTAACCTTCGAAGTGGTCAAGATCAGAAGCCCTTATCATGCTCTGTTTGGGCGGACGGCTTATGCTAAGTTCATGGCGAGGCCTTGTTATGTTTACTTGCAACTTAAAATGCCGGGTTATAAGAGCACCATCACAGTGCATGGGAGTCGCAAGGTGGCCTTGGAATGTGAGGAAGGAGATGCGGCCTATGCTGAGTTAGTTTGTGCAATGGAGGAGCTAAAATTTTACAAGGACAATGTTGACCCGGCGGACATGATGTCCTTGAAGAAACCAACCATTGAGTATGATCCTTCATTAAAATTTAAACCGGCGGACGATACTAAGATGGTTGATTTCGTTCCTGGCGACTCATCTAAGCAGTTCAGCATTAGCGCTAATGTAGATCCAAAATAGGAAAGAGCGCTCATCGAGTTCATCCGTGAGAACCGGGACATCTTTGCATGGAAGCCTTCAGACATGCCAGGTGTACCGAGGGAACTCGCTGAGCACACTCTTAATATTGATCCAAAATTTCAACCGGTCAAACAATTTCTTACTCGGTTTAACGAGGAAAGGCGGAAGGCGATCGGTGAGGAAGTGGCCCGGCTTTTGGCGGCCGGGTTTATCACTGAAGTGTTTCATCCTGAGTGGTTGGCTAATCCACTGCTGGTACTCAAAAAGAACGGCACTTGGCGAATGTGTGTGGATTATACGGACTTAAACAAAGCTTGTCCGGCTGATCCGTTTGCTCTCCCTCGTATTGATCAAATCATTGATGCTACAGCAGGTTGTGAGCATTTGAGTTTTTTGGATGCTTATTCTGGTTATCATCAGATCAAAATGGCAGCTAAGGACCAGGAGAAGACAGCTTTCATTACTTCGTTTGGAGCCTTCTGCTATGTGTCTATGCCTTTTGGGCTCAAGAGCACCCAGGCGACTTATCAGCGGTGTGTACAAAATTTCCTTCACAATCAGATTGGGCGCAATGTTCATGCTTATGTAGATGACACTGTGGTGAAGTCAAGAGAGAAAGAGACCTTGATTGATGATTTGAAGGAGACATTTGACAATCTTCGGGTCTACGAAATGATGCTTAACCCGGCCAAATGTGTCTTTGGTGTGCCAGTAGGCAAGCTATTGGGATTTCTGGTTTCTAATAGAGGCATTGAAGCTAACCCGGAGAAGATCAAGGCTATTATGTATTTGGCTAAACCGACGTGTATCAATGATGTCCAGCGACTGGCGGGTCATATTGAAGCTTTGAGACGGTTCATAAGCCGGCTGGGGGAGAAGGCTATTCCTCTTTATCAGATGATGAAGAAGACAGATCACTTTGTTTGGAGTAATGCTGCAAATCAAGCATTTGGGGATCTGAAGAAACAGTTGGCTGATCCACCCGTGCTTGCCGCCATGTTGATAGAGTCTTTGTTGTTATATGTGGCTATTAATAGCCGAGTCATCAGTGTAGCCATTGTGGTGGAAAGGAAGGAGGCAGACAAGGAATATCTGGTTCAACGGCCGGTTTATTATATCAGTGAGGTGCTTATCGAGTCGAAACAGATATTCCCACACTGGCAGAAGCTTGTTTATGGGGTTTCCATGGCAAGCCGAAAACTCAAGCAATATTTTCAAGGTGATCCTATCACTGTGGTGAGTTCTACTCCTTTAGGAGATATCATTCAAAACAGAGAAGCCACAGGCCGGGTTGCTAAATGGGCTATTGAGCTTGGTCCTCACGGTTTAAAGTATGTGCCACGCACGGCCATCAAGTCCCAAGCACTGGTGGATTTCATCAATGATTGGACAGAGTTGCAGGCGCCTGAGGAAAAGCCGGATAACACATATTGGACTATCCGCTTTGATGGATCCAGACAGCTGGAGGGCTCGGGGGCTGGAGTCGTTCTAACTTCCCCACGAGGTGACAAGTTTTCCTATGTTCTCCGGTTAATGTTCCCTTGTACTAACAATGCAGCAGAATATGAGGACTTACTCCATGGTCTTCGGATGGCTAAGGAGATGAGCTTAAGCCGGGTGAGGTGTTTTGGCGATTCAGATCTGGTGGCTCAGCAAGTTTCTGGCACTTGGGATTCCAAGGATCCTCTTATGGCGGCTTATCGCCGAGAGGTTGATGCCATTGCAGGTCATTTCAAGGGTTACCAGGTTGAACATATTGACCGCCGGAAGAACGAGGCGGCTAATACCTTAAGCCGACTAGGATCTCAGCGTAAGCCGGTGCCGCCCAATGCGTTTTTGGATATTCTGCTTAAACCGTCCGTGAAAGTACCTACCGAAGAGGACCTTGCAGTTCCTGACCCGGAAGCGCGGTTGGTGGCGGCTCTCCATGCTATTCCTGATTGGACGGTTCCGTATTAGGCTTACATAACCCGGGGTGAGCTGCCAGAGGATGAGGTCATGGCCAGATAGATAACCCGGCGGTCTAAGTCAATGACGATTGTCAATGGAGAGTTACACCATCACAGCATTTGAGGAGCGTTTCAACGTTGCGTCTCTCCTGAAGAAGGCTGTGAGATTTTACGAGAAATCCACGAAGGTGATTGTGGTCATATGTTTGTCCCCTGTTGATAAAGAGCCTTTGTTGTTATATGTGGCTGCTAATAGTTGGGCCGTCAGTTTAGCCATTGTGGTGGAAAGGAAGGAGGCAGGCAAGGAATATCCAGTTCAACGGCCGGTTTATTATATCAGTGAGGTCCTTATCAAATCCAAACAGAGATACCCACACCGGCAGAAGCTTTTTTATGGGTTTTCATGGCAAGCCAAAAACTCAAGCAATATTTTCAAGGTCATCCTATCACTGTGGTGAGTTCTGCTCCTTTAGGAGATATCATTCAAAACAGAGAAGCCACAGGTCGGGTTGCTAAATGGGCTATTGAGCTCGGTCCTCACGGTTTAAAGTATATGCCACAAACGGCCATCAAGTCCCAAGCACTGGTGGATTTCATCAATGATTGGACAGAGTTGCAGGCGCCTGAGGAAAAGCCGGATAACACATATTGGGCTATCCACTTTGATGGATGCAGACAGCTAGAGGGCTCGGGGGATGGAGTTGTTCTAACTTCCCCACCAGGCCCGTATCAGGCACCTGTGCAGGGTGTGCACCTGCACAGGGCCCCAAATCCTGGCATATTTCCTACTAATCAACTGATAATTTAGTAGGAGGAGTAGGAGTGAGAGTAGTAATTAGCGTTGAGCGTTGAATAATCAAAGTAGGAGTAGGAAATGTAATACTAGTACTACTCTCTAGGCATTGAATTAACTCAGCCAACTAGTGTCTAGTATATTGGAACTTGCACAAAATAATTATGCAGCGTCTCCTCTCCTCTCACTTGGCTCTCTAGCTCTTTGTCTTCCACAAACCTCAGGCTCGTTTCCCTTCTCAAGTATTAAATCCTCCTCAATCTCCACTCTTTGATAGTATTCCATTCCCAATCCCCACCTATTAATTCTTCAAGACTTCCCCAATATAATGTTGCGATGAACAACAAAATAGGCAACGCTCTATTCTCAACCCCCATCTGTTTATTTGGTGTTATGTTTTCAAATCTCAAATCAGCAGGCCAGCAGATCAGTGTTTTTCTCAACCTCCGTCGCTGCCAGTTGCAAGCCCATGTGACCTGTGTGCATCAACATCAACTGGAGCCTGAACTAAAGTTGGAGCCTATGAGTTCTTGGTCGCCAATTTTTTATTTTGCGAGCCAAATTTTGGTTCGTCAAGAAAAAAAAACGAAAGCTACACACGGTGCCGCCCCATAGTTTATTTCTCACATTGGTTCGTCAGGTTACTTCATTCCCTATTATCTCCATGTTCAGTTTTTATTTCTCTTTGTTTTACTTTCTGAAATGACTTTGGAATTGAGAAGTATGAATCATGATATAGAAAAGAGCAAGAAAAATATGTAAAATTGAGGACCCACGTTTTGACCTTGCACCGGGCCTCTGTTTTCTTAGGTACGGCCCTGTTCCCCACAAGGTGACAAGTTTTCTTATGTTCTCCGGTTAATGTTCCCTTGTACTAACAGTGCAGCAGAATATGAGGCCTTACTCCATGGTCTTCGGATGGCTAAGGATATGATCTTAAGCCGGGTGAGGTGTTTGGTGATTCAGATCTGGTGGCTCAGTAAGTTTCAGCCACTTGGGATTCCAAGGATCCTCTTATGGCTGCTTATCGCCGGGAGGTTGATGCCATTGCAGGTCATTTCAAGGGTTACCAGGTTGAACATATTGATCGCCCTAAGAACGAGGCGGTTGATACCTTAAGCCGGCTAGGATCTCAGCGTAAGCCGGTGCCGCCCAATACGTTTTCATATATTTTGCTTAAACCGTCTATGAAAGTACCTACCGAGGAGGACCTTGCAGTTCCTGACCCGGAAGCGCAGTTGGTGGCGGCTCTCCATGCTATTCCTGATTGGACGGTTCCGTATTTGGCTTACATGACCCGGGGTGAGTTGCCAGAGGATGAGGTCATGGACAGACAGATAACTCGGCGGTCTAAGTCAATGACGATTATCAATGGAGATTTGCACCATCGCAGCGTTTCAGGAGCATTTCAATGTTGCGTCTCTCCTAAAGAAGGCTGTGAGATTTTACGAGAAATCCATGAAGGATATTGTGGTCATCACGCCGGCTCTAAATCTCTGGTAGCCAAGGCTTTCTGTCATGGGTTTTATTGGCTAACGGCTCATGCTGATACTGAGGATTTGGTAAGTAGATGTGACGGCTGTTAGAAATTTGCACGACGAGCTCATGTGCCGGCTCAAGACTTGAGGATGATTCCAATTACTTGGTCGTTTGTAACTTGGGGGCTTGATATGGTTGGTCCTTTCAAAAGGTCCAAGGATAAGAAGACCCACCTCTTGGTGGCGAATGATAAGTTTACTAAGTGGACTGAAGCAGAGCCAGTTAGTAAATGTGATGCGGAAATGGCGGTTCAATTCATGAAGAGGTGATCTTCCGTTTTGGCTTTCCGCACAACATCATAACGATAATGGCACTAATCTTTCTAAAGGTGCTATGGAAGAATTTTGTCAACGAGAGCATATCCGGCTTGATCTTTCCTCTGTAGCTCACCCTCAATCCAATGGGCAGGCAGAATGAGCGAATCAGGAGATTCTGCGAGGTATAAAGCCTCGGCTTATGGTTCCTTTACAGAGAATGTTGGGTTGTTGGGTGGAGGAGTTACCTTCAGTGTTATGGAGCATCAACACAACCCCCAACATATCTACGGTTACACACGCTTCTTCATGGTTTATGGGGCAGAGGCGGTTCTCCCTAGTGACACCCATCATGATTCACCCCGGGTGGCGGCTTATGTTGAGGCTGACAATGAAAAGGCGCGTCAAGACGCACTTGACTTATTGGATGAGGAGCGTGACCTCGCGGCGGCTCGTTCGGCGATTTACTAGCAAGACCTATGGCATTATCACAGCTGCCGGGTCAAAACCAGAACCTTTCAAGAAGGCGACTTAGTGCTCTGGCTCATCCAAGATCAGACAGATATGCACAAGTTATCACCACCTTGGGAAGGACCTTTTATGGTCATCAAGAATCTACATAATGGGTCATACTACCTTATCGACATTCGAGACAACAAGGACTCACGCACATTGGAGGAGGGGACCCGTCGGCCGTGGAACATTGCTCATCTTCGGCCCTACTATACTTGAGCCTCCGGCTCTCATGATGTACATAATTATCTGATGTATATATTATAAGAAGTATAATAACGCCGGCACCCCTGTCAATTCAGGGCCTCTGCCGTTTGACTTATTCAAATCTAAGACTTTATCATCATTTAAGAGGCTTAACGCCCACAATTTCCAGGACCAAAGAGAGTTGGATGCATAGCACAGCTCAAACATAGGTCCCTGATGATCACTTGGGGGCTTCCTTCTCATTGAGCATAGCTGTCAGTACCCTCTTGATGCGGCGCAATGCCAAAACTTATATGATCACTTGGGGGCTTCCTGCTCATTGAGCATAGCTGTCAGTACCCTCTTGATCGATCCGGCGCAATGCCTAAACTTATATGATCACTTGGGGGCTTCCTGCTCATCGAGCATAGCTCTCGGTACCCATGTGATCGACGCAAGGCCAAAAGGTTATATGGTCACTTGGGGGCTTCCTGTTCAAACATAGGTGTATTCACCAAAGAGAACATAGTTGTCGGTACCCTCTTGATCGACTCAACGCCACGTTTGTAAGTATGTCACTTGGGGGCTTCCTGTTCAAACATAGGCGTATTCGACCGAAGAGAACATAGCGTTACTACCCTCTTGACCAGGTTTGTTCAAACATAGGCGTATTCCACCGAAGAAAACAAACTCTGACTGGGTCGTCCTACCTATAACACCAACACTTCAACTACATCAAGTCATCCTGATTGACCCGCTGAATTCTTAACGATTGGCTTGTCATGCGAGAGTATAGTTTATTCGACCAAGATCTGAGCTCGATTAAGGTTCAAACGGCGGCTTGTCATGCGAGAGTATAGTTTATAGAGTCAGATGGATCCAGGCTTCTTAAGCCGCCTTCCTTGAAACTTGGAAAAATCGGCCCATGATACTGTTGCTCCGGCCCCGCGTACTCCTCATAAGTCTTTGAGAAAGACCAGACTTATCTAGGGTTCAAATGTCGATTGGGCACACTGTGACTCAGCATCGCGGCAGCACGAACAATCCAGTGGCTCCGGCTAGTTTCATTGAAGATGACACTTTACTTTGACAGTCTATTAAAGTCCTGAATTTCGTTTGGTTTCCTATTTGCGTTTGAGTTTTTTTGCTGTTTTCTGGGTTTTAAGTCGGGCCCAGCTGCCCTGTTTACGGCTCACATTGGAAGCACGCTTAGGGTTTATACAACCCGTCAGGAGGACAGCCCTTAAATCACCAAGGTGTAACGATTATCATGGTTAAAGTTATACCTCTAATACCTCTAAATTGCACGACGCTGATAAGCCGGCATTTCAAGTATCTATATCACAGGTATGTTGTTTTCTTCGCAGTTATCAGATCGGCCTTGGTTATGGACTATTTGTCCCCAGCGGCTTCCATTGGGTATCATGACCCACCCTGCGGTAAGCCGCCAGGGCCCTTGTCGTTTTTCTTTGTGTGCAGGATCATAATAATTCACATCTGCATAAGTCAAAGATTATCATACAGAGAGTGGTCCTTTAAACTGGTGGATCATCAGTGTTATGGAAAACAGAAAACCATGCACGATGGCATGGCCGATTCAAGTTTTAACTACTCTATTACATAGCTCCATGAGCCAACATAAGGGCAAGTGTTTTATCACAACTTAAAGTCTTTCAACCGCCTGGCGGTTCACTCTTCTTGATCTTGCTAGCGGGAGGCCTCTGGTTCATCCCTTGCCGATTCTTCTTCTTCCTCCGCCATCTGGAAGTTTCATTTCGACCAGTCAAAGCCACAGAAGGTGAAGAATTCAGCTTTGTCGTCAATTAGATTGGACGGGTCAATATCAGGGGCGAAGGTGTGCTTACGAATCCGTAGAATTAAATCCATCACTTTGTACGCATGTGTATGCATCTTCTGATTATCCGCATTGTAAGCCGACTGATACTTGGGAAGATTGGTCTCTTCAGCGAGGACTGTTGCACGAGGACGAATCTCTTTGACACAGGCGGCAAAGTCTTGCTGATCGAAGGAGGTTCCATCTTCCTTTAAGCTCGGATACCCACTGGCCACATCTGCCGGGTCTAATTCCGGTACCCACGCTTTGGCACGGCTCAAGGCCGTCACAGCGCCGGCTCTTGCACAAGACCTCTTTATTTCTTGGATTCTGGTGGGTAGGATGGATAATTTCTTCAGTACATAGCTTAACAAATTGGATCCTCGATTAGCCGGGGAGATGGTAGCCAATGTACGTTGAGCTCCAGTATATAATTTCTCAACAAGAGTATAAACCGCCTTGAGCTTTACAAGTGTATCTTGGCTGAGGTTGCTGCTTCTAGGACCTGAGTAAGTCATAGATTGGTTAAAATGGCAGTTTATATTATGATGACAAGTACTTTCAAATGAATAACAAGGCGACTCACCGAAGATAGCCGAAACCATCTGAGACACACGGTGTTTTAAACTGGTGAGTTCAGTGGTAGCCTCCTGAAGAGCCGACTCTGCCTTCTCTGCATGTTGTATCAAGGCAGTCTTTTCTTCAGCCCAAGCCTTTTTATCTGCAATAAAACTGGTCTTCAATTTTTCCAATTCAGACACACTAAACTGGAATTTCGATGCAGCCTTCTGGGTCTCAGTTTCCTGAGCCGCCAGCTGGTTCTTGGCATCGTACAGTTGAGATTCCAATTCAGTGGTAGCAGCCTGCAAGCAGCATAGATTTATCAAACATATTTCACAACGGATTGCAACAATATAAGTCCCAAGCACTTTGCAAGCAACAACACTTGGCACTTGGGGGCTAATGTCTATCAGCACAATTTTTCAATGGAAACGGCTTTTATAACTAAATAGTCCCAAGCGCTTTGCAAGCAACAACACTTGGCACTTGGGGGCTAATGCATATTGCTTGTCTCTTCCTAAGGATGAGTCGGGCGTGTTGTAAACAGTCTCAGCCGACTCATGGGGGCTGTACGATTAAGTTCTGCCCTTTTACACGGTGATCAATAGGACCGGCTCATTCATACTGATTAAACCGGCCCTTGGGGACTACAAGTGCAAAATTATGCTATTTTCAGCATCCGGTTTAGTTTTAGACCGGACTTGGAGGGAGTCTAGGACAGAATCTTGTAAGTTTTAAGTCTATAGATTATTCAATCTTATCATAATCAGAAGACTTGGGGGCTGGTAGGATATATAACTTATGTAAGCCAGATGACGTACCTCATACTTCTGGTGCATCTGTTTAACCATCTCAATTTCCAAGTCACGGCTGGAGTGTACTTGATTGAGATAACCAGATAATACTTCACTATTACTCAATTGAGCATAGTGGGAGACATCAAACCTCACTTTCCGTCTTTCCATGACTTCTTATTTGGCAGAATGTCTAGCTAATACAATGGGATTCCCCGGTTCAGTAAAGCCAGTACCAGTGATCAGGATATCATCAGCATGAGTCTCTGGCGGGTTAAGTGAGCGGTTCAGTAGTTGACGGGTCAATATTGGTGTCATCAACAGACAGCTCAGGCATCTCAGGTTGAGTATGGGGAGCAGGATCTTCTGGTTGTTCAGAGGCTTGTGGTGCCGAAGTTGGCTGGTCTGGTGCAGCAGCTTTAGGGTTTTCGGCCGGCTTTATCACCTTTGCCTTCTTGTTGGGCTTTGCTTGGCCGCTAAAAAGAATTTGGACAAGTCAACATAAGGGTAAAGATATAGAGGTACAAAAGAGAGGTAATTATTCTGACCTAGGGGAAGTCTTGAAAGCCGGCAGCTGAGTCTGAGATGAATCGCCAGAGGAAGAACGGGAAATCTCCTGCAAAATTGAATCAAAGGAGTTGAGTGGTTAACGTGTCATCCTGGCAATAGTTAGTGTCAATAAGGTGGTTGAAAAATAAGCCAAGAGAGTCAAGGGCTACCTCCGACTCAGAGGTATCGTCCAGCTTAAGCAAATTAGAGGCGTTTGATTTCTTCCTAGGTCTCTTGCTGGTCTTTTTGGTGGCTTTCGCGGCATCCCTAGCCTTTTTGGCAGCCTCATGGTCGTATTTTGCCTTCCAGAAGTCAGATTTATCCTGCAGAAGAACAACATATTTGAGTTCACGTAATGTTTGGGTAATGACGTGAAGTAAGGGAAATCAAGAGACTTATGTCTGGCGGCGGGTTAAGCTTGCAGAAAGGATTCAGACCCACTCTGCTGCAGTCGTTGAATTTGCTATTTACAAGTGTTGTTGCCATTTCAATAATGCCTTCTTCAGTCAGACGCTGAGAGCTATGTTGTAATGGATCGTCTGTTCCTCCGGTATGAGTACACATCAAGCCAGATCGGCGGCTTAACGGTATGATCTGCCATGCGACCCAACAGCGGATTAAATCGACTCCGGTTAAACCGTTTCCTAGCAAGGCTTGGACTTTTCTGATTGTAGGGACGAATTTATATTCGGCGGTGATAAGTTTCTCGGTGAGTTGATAGCTTGAGTCAAGACGTTCAGCACGATAACCCAGCAATGGATTTTCATCATACAGCGAGATATCTTTACAATAGAACCATGTCTGATTCCAGTCCTTGGGGTGACTTGGTAGAGCTGCTTGAGGGAAGATGGCGTCTCTTCTGCGTTGAATTGAGATTCCACTAAGTTCCAAGCTAGGCCCGTTTGTGAACCCATTTTGCCGGTTCAGGTAGAAGTATTCCCTGAAAAGCTCAACACTAGGCTCTTCTTGAAGGTATACTTCATAGAAAACTTGAAAGTTACAGATGTTTGACACGGAGTTGGGTCCAATGTCTTACGGATGGAGTTTGAGGAAATGCAGAACATCCCTAAAGAACTTAGAGCCGGCCGGTGAGAAGCCCCAGTTCATATGGTCAGTGAAAACAATGACTTCACCGTCTTTTGGCTGAGGTCTCTCTTCGCCCGGGTAAGGATCGCGGTAATGCATGACACTTTTCTCTGGCAAATACCCAACCGTGACAAAATCTTTTAAAGTACTCTCAGTGGCGATGGAGGGAACCCAGTTACATGTAGTAACTGTCTTTGGCGGCATGGTGAAAGGACAACCTAAAGGAAGGGAATAATTGGCCGGCTCAAGTTAGTTGGTGAGATCACAAATTAACAGTTGTAGTGTATGTTCAGAATGGAGGCTTAAGCGAGGGCTAATGATATATGAAGTAACGATAAGCCGGCAAAGTAAGGTGCCATGACTAAGTTATTCAAGATCTACCAAGAGCGAAATTTGCTAAGTATTGGGACGAACAGGTTCCACGGTTTAAAGCTATAAATTTGGATCTATGGCTGTACAGAAAAAGGAAATAAATTCTAAACCTATAGAAGCGATAGCAGAAAAGTGGAGGTGCCCTAGAAGAGATCTAACGCAATGAGGATATGTTCTAATTGAAGGAAATATGCCCTAGAGGCAATAATAAAGTTATTATTTATTTCCTTATATCATGATAAATGTTTATTATTCATGTTAAAATTGTATTAACCGGAAACATAATACATGTGTGAATACATAGACAAACAAAGTGTCACTAGTATGCCTCTACTTGACTAGCTCGTTAATCGAAGATGGTTATGTTTCCTAACCATGAACAATGAGTTGTTATTTGATTAACGGGATCACATCATTAAGTGAATGATCTGATTGACATGACCCATTCCATTAGCTTAGCACCCGATCGTTTAGTATGTTGCTATTGCTTTCTTCATGACTTATACATGTTCCTATAACTATGAGATTATGCAACTCCCGTTTACCGAAGGAACACTTTGGGTGCTACCAAACATCACAACGTAACTGGGTGATTATAAAGGAGTACTACAGGTGTCTCCAAAGGTATATGTTGGGTTGGCGTATTTCGAGATTAGGTTTTGTCACTCCGATTGTCGGAGAGGTATCTCTGGGCCCTCTCGGTAATGCACATCACTTAAACCTTGCAAGCATTGCAACTAATGAGTTAGTTGCGGGATGATGTATTACAGAACGAGTAAAGAGACTTGCCGGCAACAAGATTGAACTAGGTATTGGAATACCGACGATCGAATCTCGGGCAAGTAACATACCGATGACAAAGGGAACGACGTATGTTGTTATGCGGTCTGACCGATAAAGATCTTCGTAGAATATGCAGGAGCCCAATATGGGCATCCAGGTCACGCTATTGGTTATTGACCGGAGACGTGTCTCGGTCATGTCTACATTGTTCTCGAACCCGTAGCGTCCGCACGCTTAAGGTTACGATGACAGTTATATTATGAGTTTATGCATTTTGATGTACCGAAGGTTGTTCGGAGTCCCGGATGTGATCACGACATGACGAGGAGTCTCGAAATGGTCGAGACATAAAGATTGATATATTGGAAGCCTATGTTTGGATATCGGAAGTGTTCCGGGTGAAATCGGGATTTTACCGGAGTACCGGGAGGTTACCGGAACCCCCCGGGAGCTATATGGGCCATGATGGGCCTTAGTGGAAAAGAGAAGAGGCAGCCCCTCATGGGCCGCGTGCCCCTCCCCTCCCTTGGTCCGAATAGGACAAGGAGAGGGGGTCGGCCCCTCTCTCTCTTTTCCCCCCTCCGCGAATCCTATTCCAACTAGGATTGGGGGGGGATCCTACTCCCAGAGGGAGTAGAATTCTCCTGGCGCGCCCTCCTTGGCCGGCCAGCCTCCCCCTTTAGTCCTTTATATACGGAGGCAGGGGCACCCCAGAGATACAGAAGTTGATCCACGTGATCTTTTCCTTAGCCGTGTGCGGCGCCCCCAGCCACCATAGTCCTCGATAATATTGTAGCGGAGTTTAGGCGAAGCCCTGCTGCAGTAGTACATCAAGATCGTCACCACGCCGTCGTGCTGACGGAACTCTTCCCCGACACTTTGCTGGATCGGAGTCCGGGGATCGTCATCGAGCTGAACGTGTGCTAAAACTCGGAGGTGTCGTAGTTTCGGTGCTTGATCGGTCGGGCCGTGAAGACGTACGACTACATCAACCAAACGCTTCCGTTGTCGATCTACTAGGTATGTAGATCACACTCCCCCCTCTCGTTGCTATGCATCACATGATCTTGCGTGTGCATAGGAAATTTTTTGAAATTACTACGTTCCCCAACACTAATATCAAAAGCGGGTGCTAAAACTGCTACCGCACAGAACCAACATTATTTTCAGATCAAAACTACGTGATCTAGCAAGAAGAAGGAGGAGCAGTGATGAACACCGACGAACACCGAAACCGTAAAGAATAGATTCATAAAAAGAAAAAGGGGAGACTTACTGATGCTAGCTGACAGCGAAAGAGTGATGCGGCGTTTCTGGACCGTTCGGGGCGATGCAACGGCCGGAGTTGATGAAGGGACGGAGGCCGACGGTGGCGGAGCTCGTGAGGGCTGGGGCGTCGCGAGGAAGAAGAAGACGAAAAGAAGAAAAGAGGAGAATGGGAAAGGGGTGTTTTGACCCTATTTATAAGGAAATGGGCAACAGGCACGCGTGAAAAACGAGGAGGCTCAATGATGGTTATCCAACTAATTGAACGCCTCGATTTTTGGAAGGTCATTAGGATAACAGATCCATTACGTCGTGGCAGGTTTCCAAAATTTCCGAAGATGACGTCATGGCGGGTTACAATGTTTCACAGCAGAGGAAGAAGGATTTTTTCGAAGTGTTGAAGATTGACCTGAACAAGTTCAAATCAACCTGGGGCCTAATGTTGGGGATACTAGATAATTCCCGGCGCGTTGCTGCGGAAAATGTTTCCTACAATTTGTTGTTTACTTAGCACAATACCTCTCCTAAAAGAAGGCCAAAAATATGTAAAATTGTGTTTGCTTGGTTAGCAATACTTCAGAATGATACGTTACATATACCATTAAAAGTTTGGAAACCCGAAGAACAATCAGATTAGATGATTATAAGGTAATTTACCCGCAGAACCAAATGGTTCATTGTTCAATATATGCCACCATTTCCGCTTCTTCTGCAAGGGAAAAAACTTTCAAGCTACAACTGAAACATCACCACCTAGCTATATAACCCCAAGTTTGAACCGTGTAAATTTCCATCAGAACTCCCACATGCATTCAATTTGATCCATTCCGGTCAACATTAGGATACATTTATTATTGAGAGAAGACAGAAGATAGATTTATATCTTACATCAACATTAAGTAGTAATGTAAGATGTGCTGAATAACAAAGAAGATTATGGATGGTATACCGTCAAAGTAAACGTCTGGGCTTTTGCAAAGTAATTTCATCGATACATTTTCTGTAGAACATGCTATAGATGTTCAGAAACACCTCGACACACCAGTGCTTATCTTACAAAATCCACGGTCGGGCCGTCTGCTGCTACGTCTGGCCGCGGTGTGCTGTGGGCGTTTGTCAGATGTAGAGTACTGCATAAGAAAATATTTACATGTATTAGGCATTAGTTTAAATGATAATTACATGTATATGTTTGTGGGCATGACGCCCATCTGATCTGGCCGTTCCGTGTATGTGGGAATAATGCCCATCCGATCTGGCCGCTCCCTGCATTTGCCAAAGCTCGAGAAAGGGAAACGGCCAAATCCTACCTTTAATTAAGCGGAGAGAAATTGATCTCGCCATGGCCGTCAAATAGCAATCAATTTATTTGGCAAAACTAAACTCTATCCGCTGCAAGATTTCTCCCGCCGCCGCGCTCTGTTGGGTATATCCAAGTGCCAGTCTGCAGAGAGAGAGAGAGAGAGAGAGAGAGAGAGAGAGAGAAAGAGAGAGAGAGAGGACGGGGCAGATTGTGCCGGAGGAGCGCCTCACACAGAGATGGATCCGACGCAGGACCGACGGATTGTGCCTGAGATGGATGCCCGCAGCCATGGGGTATTATAGAAAGGGGAAGGAAGAAGAGTTTAGGAAGGGAATTTATTTATTACAGGGAGAAGAGGAAGGGATAGGCGCGGAGAAGATGGGGAGGCGAGGCGAGATGAGAGTAGGAGAGATGGGTGGTTTGTCTCCCACGGTTTGAACACTGATTACTTGTAAAAAAATATTCAGAAAACAAATGATGATGAAAATATTTGTTCAAACATGAGGAGGTGGACCTGAGTGGGACTACATTAGGTGTGACGTGGCTAGATGTGAATGGATGCTGATGTGTCTATTCTGCATGTTGAGATAAATCAAGTAGTGGGGATGAACTTCTTAAGTATATAGGATGACTATCAGGTATGACCCGCCCAGGAGGGGCCGGGTCAACCACAATGACGGTTCATCCTAGAAGCCCAAGAGTATACCAGACGGCGGTTCATAGATAGGCCGGCAAGAGGCCCAAGCTCAGAGACGGCTTAAGGCCCGTAAGTGTAAACCGCCATGTATGAGTAGACTTGTAATATAAGGCATGTAAGATACGTCACCGAGCCGGACACGTTGTATGAGCCGGCCGGGACTCAGTAGGCCATAGGGCGTCACCCCGTGTATATATGGGGACGACCCGGCAGCGGCTTAGGGTGAGAAACATCAAATCGAGAGCCAGGCAAAGCGTGTTTGCTCCCAAGTAATCGAAACCCTAGCAATACCACCTCAACTGAAGTAGGCCTTTACCTTCACCGCAAGGGGCCGAACCAACATAAACTCTTCGTGTCTCTTGTCTCGTTTAACCCCTTTAAGCTAACCTCGTTGCAATGGCTCCACAACTAAGTCCTTCCATGAGGACATCTGCTGTGACACTTCCATGACAGTACTGGTTGCACAAGCAGTAGATTGAATAGTTGTACACTAGCCCTCATGTATCCTTTCTATTTATGTTGCTAACTCAGCTGAATTTTGAATATATGTGTGTGGACTGTATATAGCCACACGCCCACAACTACGGTATAAGAGCTAGCTCCAATTACAATAGTTACATGCTCGGCATATAGTTGGTAGGTTTCAATATATCTTATTAAATTGCAGTTCGCATCATGAATAATTTTTAAAAGTCCGGTTCCATATATTTTGAATTAAGTCTACTGGAAGATCACAACAAGTGACATGTGTTGATTTTACTTTGCTGCCAGGTTCAAATTGTTGACGCTTGTTACCAATGTAGGCATAAAACCATAATATAACCATATTGGTTATGATTCACTGTCCAAGCATCCCCTCTATGAATATCCAGCTGCAGAAAATGAGCAGTTTTAGGCAGCAAAGGAATTCACGAAATAGAATTTATACCTTGACATCAGTTTTCAATTGGTATATTAAAAATATTTACAAGGTAGATTTAATTAAGTGAAACTTAAGAAATAATGGCAAGGGGCAGCCTCCCTAACAAGCATCCCTTTGGCCCCTTGGGACATCTTCACCGGAAGTGCATGAATAGATGCTTAGCAAAATAAATTGCTATTTTCTGCCACGTATGATGAAATTTGTGCTTACTTCGAAGCATGTTTACTTTTGAGAAACTAATGTAAGAATTGCTAATATACGTAACATATACTCCCTTCGTTTCTAAATATTTGTCTTTTTAGAGATTTCAACAAGTGACTACATACGGAGCAAAATGAGTGAATCTATACTCTAAAATATGTCTATATACATCCGTATGTGGTAACCATTTGAGATATCTAAAAAGATAAATATTTAGGAATGGAGGGAGTAGTCACTAGTAGGGATATCCCTTATTAGCCGCGTTCAAACTTGCTCTCCACCCGCGTTCGGGGTGGACGCCGCCAGTACGATGCTGCTGGTCATTGGTTTAGCAGCGTTTTCCGCGCACGCGGCTGGTGGCACACGTTTAGCAGTGTGCCCCGTGCACGTGGCTAGTCTTTTGGGAACCAGCAGTGTTCGCAGTCCCGACAAGTCGGTAGTCTGCCAGAATCTGGCAGCGTTTGTACCTGCTAAACGCGGCTGGTGTAAGATCAAATCTGCAGCGTTCCGTTGTGCCGAACGCTGTTAATTGGTTATACTCAGAGCGTTTGCTTATGTAATCGCTGCTAGTTCGAACCAGCAGCAGAGCAAATAAAAATACTGCCACGAGGCCGTTTTTTGCAAGTAGTATTTGCACATACTCATGCAAATAAATAATGAACTTATTTTGTAGTACATTTTACATGAATCCAAGTTGCAACATATGGATATACACGTTCAATTCACATAACACATTGACATTGTTGAATTACAAGCATATGCATTTCACGTGCTAAATTTGTAAAAGAATTATGCATTTCACGGTGATGGGTTGGTCGTGGTGCGGCGGCTCCGAAATGTTGAAGTTGCCGTCAATGAATCGTTTGGAAAAGAACACAGTGAGCATGCATAGATAGCAACTTAACATAGCACATGCATGGCAACCTGCAGAAAGATTACGTAGCAAAAGATGTATCAGTGATGAACCAAATTAAAGGCTAATTTTCCTATCCTGCTACTAGAGTCATCATGTATCGATATACATGTCTCGATACATGCAATAAGTACTAACATTACAGACTTAAGGGCTTAATTAAGTTCCCAATGACACAAAAGTTACAGCACAGCTAACCAATCCTATTTAGAACAACGTTTTCAATATGACCACTGCTGTTCCGTGGAAGAACCCCTTGAGGAGCGGTGGGATCGGCAGAAGCGACAATATAGCGACTTTCACGCCTCGACTATGTCCATTAAATGAAGGACACTCATAGTTGACTCGTGGTCTTTTGTAGACCATCCCCTCCTTGCTAAAAACATCATTGTTGATGATGGTTGCAAGGGTGCTCTGGTTCCGTGGAAGAAAAAGGAGACTTTGGCTAGGGCTTCTCGTGTCTCCTGCCGGTCTACCTCTTCTTCCGTGGTCTTAGGGCCATGGTGACGCGGTAGATCCCGGCCCTTGCCGTCGGAAGGGCTCTGTTTTTCCATATTTTCTTGAGTTTTATTAGGATTTGTGTCCTGCTCAGAGAGGCGAGGCGGCGGCGGTCCTTTGAAGATGGAATAAGGTTCTTCCTGCCTAGTCCGATGAGGGAGGGACGAAGACGGCGGCGTGCCTTCAGCTCGCTCCAGTGCTTGTAGTCGTCGCCAGGTGGTCTACAGACTAGATGCATTTTGTTTACTTCTAGCGTTCTTTGTACTATCCTGACAGTTGATGAATAGATCGGAAGTTTTTCTTTGCAAAAAGAAGTAGAAGTATTGATGGTTTGGGCAAGAGAATTGTATTTTTTTTAACGGTGTCTTGTTCGTGTCAGGACAACTGAAAATTATCAAGCTAACCATACGGACGCTTATTTCCCGGACTCTAGCCATCAAATAACTTGTAGGTAATTTTGTTAGAGGTATGAACAACTTACATTGGACTAAAAATAATGCGTAGCTGAATAATCTATCATCAATTATCCGTTGTGAAATAATGCATAGTCTAAAGACTAACTGCCAGCCACAATTTTAGTTTTCGTTTGCTGCATAGATTAGCATGCAACAAGTTGGTTGGCTTTGTTTTTCCTTTCGAATGTGTTTTCTGGTGACCCTCTGTCTCAAAATATAAAAACGTTTTAAACACTACATTAATATCAAAAACATTTTTATATTATGAAACGGAGAGAGTAATACATATAGCAGTCTTGAACAGCCGCCCCTGTAGCTTCAACGCGCGATTGATTATTCTCTGATCTAGCTTCTTTATATTCCGCTTAGCAGCCCAAACACACAAAAAGTCAAAAGGAATCTTGGCTCCAAAACCATAGCAGCCCACGTACTGTTGCAGCGCGCTTCTCGTTCGCCATTACTGCTCGACTCAACACTGACCTAAAATATATTTGGTCGGACGCAAGACCTACTTCCTCCGTCTCGGTTTATAAGACATGCGTATCGTTCTAGATTAACAATTTAACTAGCTAAATATGTATCATATTGGATGAAAAATATATGTTTAGAAACTATATCCACTTAAAAATCTAATGATATACTTTTGGTGACATATAACTCATATTTATTTAGTCAAATTGATGACCTAAAACTACGTGCACGCTCTATAAACCGAGACAGAGGGAGTACGAGTAATCGACTCGTTTGTGCAGTAACAAGAGGTCACATGGTTTTACTCGTGATTCGAAAAAAGTCAGCACAGTTGGTCATTTCGTCCTAGTTAAGGTCAATATGTATATTCGTGTTATCTTTTTTTTTAGAATGGTATATTCGTGTTATCTTAGAAGTTCACGAATGATAATTGCTGAGATGATGGAGAGAAAGATTTAGAAAGAAATGGTTACCTTCTCTTAACTAACAGATGATCTTTTAACAGTGATATCTTTTCATGGTGGTTTAACATGATGAGATGCCGTCTCCATGGTTTATTATATGTATAATTTGTAACCTTGTTAATCGATCAATAAAGTTCTTGATTGTTTACACAAAAACAAAAACAAAAGAGATTTTTTACAGTGCATCATACTACCCATTATGATAGGTAGTATTTGCTAGATCCACCGGCTAGTATGGATCGTTCAAATTTTCGCGCTAGGACATATTGGTAATTTCTTATTAGACATAGATTTATTCTTTGTTAGTTTTAATCACAATTAATAATTCTAATTATTTAAATTTACCCATCCGATTCGACGCGGCACCGTTCGTGCGCTACTGGCGAGGCATCGCTGCTGCAAAGTCTCCATGCAGTGCGCCGGTGCAAGAACGCCCGCTCTGGCGCTATACCGACTCTGCTGCACCAATGCGTGCACGGAACGACACAATTTGGTGTGGCGTGCGCCGCGCTATCCATTTTGATTTTCATTTGATGAGCAGCAACAGCAAGATGATGAGCGGTGCGATGGCGAGCAAGGCGGCACAGGCGTGGTGCGACGGCAACCTGCAACGGCGGGCGACACCGTCTGACACCTCGGTGCACTCCGTCAGTCTCCTTGCGCGGAGGCACGAGCGAATGCGTGTGCGACCTCGTCGCCACTGCTCCCTCGGGCTGCTGGAGCGGCCCCGCGGGTGCGGCCCGAGAGAAAGCCGTGATCTGATTTTGTGTATCCGGCCGGCGGCGAGTCTATTAGCATAGCATTTCTAGGTCACTGTGCACTGCAGTACAGCCCAGCTTGGAGTACGAACCAATACCATCAGCTTTGTTTCATCGTTTTCGTCGTGCGTCGTCTGGCCAAAAGAACTGGACGTATGGACTGCGCCATGGCGGGGAAAGAGATTAATAAATATTAGAATACCCAAAATGATCCTAATGACTCAATATACTGCCGAATATCTGTTGTAGTATTGGCTTATTTGGGCCCTCCAAGTGATAGAAATGAACGGCTCAAATTGATTTGATGCACCGTAAAAGGTCTCAAACAAAAAGGCATCGGACCACTGGTTTCCGCATAGCTCGATAGATGCGCTTTCACATTTGACGCGCATAGAGCAGAGCAAGAGGTCTATTTTTATACATATAGAATCAGAGCACCTCCGTTCCAGTAGACACACTACCGTGTATTTTGAGTTACACTTTGACAACCAAATTAGTAAACAAAATGAGCTTTGTTTCACAAGTGATATGTCACTAGAAATAATTTTTTTGTGGGACCACCAGAAATATTTTCGAATGCATATAAAAAGGTATAATTTTTAGGAGTATAATTAAATATTTTTAGTTAAATATGTGATGAAAACCGATTTAGTTGGAAGTCTCGCTCTCAACACACCTCGGACTCCCCTCGGAAAAAGAAAAGACCCCGGCAACTAGCAAAACCTTTCCCGCCACCTTACCTCGTTCCCTTCTTGATCGCCTCACTGTCGCCGGAGGAAGCCATCGGCCGAAGCCTGCCTGACGGTGACGGAGGCTAGCCTCCTTGCGGTACAGGAACCCTCGCAACTGGACCATTGCAACGGCCCCAAGAAAATTCCATTGCAACTGGACCGGTCGACGATTCTCTATCCCTGGTCTACGCCGACAGTGGATCTCCTAGTTCCTATTTCCCGACGGTGGCTGCAATGACACATCTTCCCGGTCCTAGGCAGGAGGCCATTTGTACCTAATCGGATGTGGGCGAAATTCGAGGAGTTCGCGCGCGTCGACTGTTAGGCGACATGATCGCATGCTGCTAACCATCTCCGCCGGGCGCGTTCCTGGAGGTGCGTTCTAGCGACTGGCCGTTCCTGCTCGGTATAAATGTTTATTTGTTTTTTGCGGGATGCTCGGTATAAATTTTGAAGTGCTTGACAGATCCGACGACTCTAGTTCTGCTCAACCTGTGGGTTCGGTTCCCATCGCCCTCTTGTTTGACGTGCCCTAGATCAATCACTCACCGCACGTCGGTCACCATCTTAAGAGTTGACCACGACATTAATATGTACAGAGCTGCCAGCTGGAGAGCGATCTAGGGCTATATGTAGAGCTCGATACCATGCAAGGTGAGCACTCCATCCAAGAAGAAAAAATAAACAAGCAATGGCCTCGTCTCGGAGCTTAGCTCTTGCGCTCCTCTTCGGCCTCCTCTCTTGCTACGCATCCGTCGTCCCTTCCCTAGCTTCCTCCCACGGCTTCCTCCAATGCCTCTCCGCAGCCATACCCAAGCCTCTGCTGCACACCCAGAGCTCGCCATCGTTTACGTCGGTCCTGGTGTCCTCCATCCGGAACCCCAGGTTGTTCACGCCTAGCACGGTGCGGCCGCTCTGCATCGTCACAGCGATCAACGCCTCCCACGTCCAGGCCGCCGTTGTCTGCGGCCGCCGGCACGACGTGCGCATCCGCGTGCGCAGCGGCGGGCACGACTACGAGGGCCTCTCGTTCCGGTCCGAGCGGCCCGAGGTGTTCGCGGTGGTCGACCTTGCCAACCTCCGCTCCGTGCGCGTCAATGGGAAGGCGGCCACCGCGACGGTGGAGTCCGGCGCCACGGTCGGGGAGCTCTACTACGCCATCTCCAAGGTGAGCGACAGGCTGGCCTTCCCGGCGGGGCTGTGCCCGACGATCGGTCTGGGCGGCCATCTCAGCGGCGGCGGGTTCGGCATGCTGCTGCGCAAGTACGGCGTGGCCGCCGACCACGTGCTGGACGCCACGCTGGTCGACGCCAACGGGAAGCTCATGGACAAGCAGGCCATGGGGAGGGACGTCTTCTGGGCCCTCCGCGGCGGCGGCGGCGAGAGCTTCGGCATCGTGCTGTCGTGGAAGGTGAAGCTCGTGGCCATCCCGCCCAAGCTGACCATGTTCCGCGTCCCGAGGTCCGTCGACGAGGGCGCCGTCGACATGCTAACGAAATGGCAAGAAATCGCGCCGGCTCTCCCGGAAGACCTCTTCATAAGGGTGGTCGTGTCGAAGCAGGTGGCCGAGTTCCAGTCCATGTACCTGGGCACCTGCGACACGCTGCTGCCATTGATGCGCGGCCGCTTCCCAGAGCTCCGCCTGAACCGGGCGCACTGCAGGGAGATGACGTGGATCCAGTCCGTGCCATACATCTACCTGGACAGCACCGCCACCGTGGAGGACATCCTCAACCGGACCACCTCCATGGACACCTTCAACAAGGCCACCTCCGACTTCGTCCACCGGGCCATCGCCAGGGACGTGTGGGTGAAGATCTTCGCCTGGCTCGTCAAGCCCGACGCCGGGATCATGATCATGGACCCCTACGGCGGTCAGATCGGCAGCCTCCCGGAGTCGGCGACGCCGTTCCCGCACCGTGCCGGCGTGCTCTACAACATCCAGTACATGAACTTCTGGTCCGCCGACACCGACGGGTCGGCGCAGACCAGGTGGCTCAAGGACTTCTACGCCTTCATGGCGCCCTACGTGAGCAAGAACCCCAGGGAGGCGTACGTGAACTACAGGGACCTCGACCTCGGCAGGAACGTCGTTGTGGGCAACGTCACCAGCTACACGGCCGCTAAGGTTTGGGGCGACAAGTACTACAAGGGCAACTTCAAGAGGCTCGCCATGGCCAAGGGCAAGGTGGATCCTCACGATTACTTCAGGAACGAGCAGAGCATCCCACCACTACACTAGTGGCGACAAATTAACTAAGTGATCG
This sequence comes from Triticum urartu, assembly GCF_003073215.2. NCBI lineage: Eukaryota > Viridiplantae > Streptophyta > Magnoliopsida > Poales > Poaceae > Triticum > Triticum urartu. Next base: position 28,030,636 of record NC_053024.1, read on the forward strand.
ATCAACATAGGGTGCTGCACTCAAACTTGTATCTTGATATTAATTTGGATGGCCGCAGTGGCTATTCTAGCTCTTTCTAGTACATTGCATTTCAAGCATATGTATTTGTCGAAAATGTATTCGTTGAAAAAGTTTGGTTCCCCAAGTTTGAAAAAAGTTTCTGGTTCTGCTTAAATTTGACTCAAATTCCTGCAGCCACCAGAATATATTTTTGACCGAGTGCCGTGGTATTTAGGACCGTTGGTGGACCATATAAGCTCGTTTAGGGACCTTAAACGAGCACTTTCTGAGTTTGAGGACCAAACTGCACAAACCACCCAAGATAAAATGACTGCTCGGCCAAGCTTCACAAAAGTTCCTGATTCTGCTCGACAAAAATTCGGCACTGCTCGATATGAAGAAAAACCGGTTAAAAAAAGGCAACTATTAGCTTAAAAAATGAGTAACCCATTTTTGACAGGTTAAAATAATATATTATTGTAAAACATTTGTTTGCTGATTCTTAAATCCATTAATTTTTAGAAATGTCCATGAATTTGAGAAAAATGTACATGTATAAAAAATAAATGAAAAACAAGAAAAACAGAAAATGAAAAGCAGTGTGTAGCTGGTACTATGTCAAAAGTTTACTAGTCCAACTGTTTATATTCTCCACATATTCAAAAATGTTCATCACTTATTTAGAAAAATGTCCACACTGTATCTAAAATTGCTCGTATATTTAAAAAATTCGTTACATCCTTCAAAAAATGTGAATGGTGTGATAAGCAAAACAAGAAGGGAGACGTGCAAAAAAATAGGGCAGGCGATGCATACCTGTCTGGGTCAAAAATCTAAGATACTCTCTGGTCGTGTATCCTCTGCGGTCATCAATATACGACAGTAGGGGCCTTTGTGATGAAAAAAAACAGGTGCAAAACGTGAGTCACAACACTTAAGAGGTCAGATACAAAATTACCTACGAAGCCAAGGGCCTTGGTGTAAAAAATCAAGGCCAACCAGGGACTCTGGTGAGCGCCATATTACAGTTTTGGTGCTCAACCGATGTCACATGCGCCGCATGTGACTGCAAAATAGAGAAAACCGATGGCTGGCTGGTTTAAATGGCCCGTGTGACCAAACTGCACCCGCAACACAAGTTTTATGAAGGGGTTTTCCGGTTTGCAAGTATCATGACTGAAGTGCGCCCGCAAGGTAAGTTCTTAGACCGCTAGTACCATTTACTTATCATGATCAGTGGCAGGGGTGGACCCAGAACAAAAATGACCCGGGGTCCCATCTCTATCACATATATGTCGATCTCATGTAATTATATAGATAAAAGTAACAGACTTATAACAATACAATATACCAAGAATACAATATAACGTTGAATATGCTTACCAGAGATCTAAAATAAAGAGTTTCACTTGAAATATTAGTTGATAGCAGGAAATTGAACGTTGAAGAAGAACCAAAGTTTCCAGATTATGGATAAAGTATAACCGATGACAAGAAAATGCAACACTAGATCTTGATTGCCTACAAATCAAAAGAAGCAAAACCACTTAGAAAAATATTAATTACAGTTGTGCAATAATAAGTCTGATAAACCAAGGGATAGACAACATGTTTTATTGTCTCCATTTTTTGAGAGAGCTCACAAATATTACTTAAACCAGAGGAGCGATCATCTTGCTCGGACACAATAATGTAAAGATGAAGGTGATGTCTAAGGTCCCTGAGTTCTCCATCATCAAAATATTTTGGATAAAATTTAGCAAGACTCATCTAATGCACTATGTTGAAATCACGAAATAATTCATTTGGGCTCAAAGTCGCCGAGTGAACAAGCAGTTCAGAATTTTTCTCCGTGAAGCTATTATCAAATTCTTGAAGCAACCAATCAATAACATCATTAGAGCAATCCACTTAAGAATAAGTACAAGGTTGAGAAGGCCCATTGGCCAAATATTTCCTTCTTACCAAATCTTGCTAATTTGGATGGTACTCATCAATGCTTCTCCTTTTACCTCGATCAATTTTTTTCCTTCCCAATTGATCTCTTCTTCAGCTTGAAATGAATTCCTTGTATTATTGGCAGAACTCCATATCTGGAGGCATTATTTTGTCCATGTGGTGATGGCGGAGCGGGACATTAATCCTGTTCATGCGGTGAGGAATTACTTTGTCCATCTAATGGTGGCGGGAAAGAGACATCATTTTGATTATGTTCGTATGACAGACCAACATTTTCATCTTGCATTGAGGTTCTTCTCTTTTTTAGAAACCTTTCAATAAACCGAGCTTCACCTGAAATTTGTAATTTATTCAAATAATTAAAATTTGCAAGGAAGAAAAGAACTATGAATCATGTGTACACACAGAATACTTGAATTGCAATTGCACGGTTATAACATAAAAATTATTTGATATTGTGCTGCCGTCCTAGAGTGTTGCAATATTGGTCTCCACTCGGTGCGAAATTATTTAAAATAGTCCAATTACCCAATACAATCAAAATCTCTAGTCTTATTCAGTAGCCCTAATTCCCTAGGGTTAGAGAAAAAAAAGCAATAATTAGAACCGGATATGCAAGAGGCTGAGGCAGACCGCATTGGGTTTGGGGACTGATGCAGCGTACCTGTTCCTTCTTTTCTCCACTGATTCGACGACTCACCGTGATATGGCGATAGGCGGCGAGTACGGCGTACGGGGGGATACGGACGAAAGCCAAAGGTCAACGGCACAAAGCGCAGCATGGAGCGGACGAATAGGAAAGCACGTATGGATCTATTGATTGATCGATCCACTGCGCGCATTAGACAGGTTGGGCTGGGCCTTCGTCACGCGCTGGGCTGCACTTGAGTTGTGCTGGGTGGAGCCTTGTACGGGTGTCCCTCTAGAAAAAATTAGGGGTGTCCCAGGGTACGTGGGCTCTATAGGTATAACGTAACACATTTTTTACCCGGTGTCCTGTGCTACCTGCTGGCACAACATGGGCTCGCCCCTGATCAGTGGTTATAAAAAAGAGCTAATATCACCGAAAGTCATAGAACTTGCGCTTGATGTTCAGTTTAGTGCTAAAACTTTAAAAATACGGAATTGTGGTCATCCAACTTGTCCCCGCGTGCAAACGGTCACATCATCCATATCTAGATGCATATTATGCTTACGTGGCATGCCAACGTTGCCATGGCCTCTGTCAGTGACCGGTTATGGCTTTTCTGTTACTATTTTTAGCTCTTTGTAAGTCTTTTTTGTTCTTTGTTCGAGACATGAAAACTTGTGTTGAACCTGTTGCTCATTAATAATTATGGTTGTATGCATCGTTTTGTTGCAGAGGCAGGGGATAACCCCCTTTTCAAAAAAAATCAAAAGATATACTGCTTACTGTATGAAATTTGAAGGCTCTGGCTTTTATATTGCAAGCAAGAGGCCGATGACGCACGTACACACGTCGCCTAAGCTTATCCGGCCTGCCCGATTCAAACATGTTAGAGCCGCGAGATAGCCAGTCATCCAAGATCGGCCTCATCATAAAAGCTAGCTACAAGCCCGGGCATCAAGACGGAACCTAGTGAGGTCGAAACAATTACTTTCCATCCATCCACCATGATTTCATAGGCGTCGTCTCTGCCTCGGAAGCTCGTGGTGGCGTCCGCTCTTCTTGCGCTGTCTGTGGCCATCGTGGCGTCGCGTGCGCCGGAGAAGCAGAGCAGGTGCTACAAGCGTCTATTCAGCTTCGGTGACTCTCTGATCGACACCGGCAACTACATCGCCCACTTCTCCGCCACACCGGGTCCTGTGGTGGAGTTACCATCCCGGTGTTTCCATCACCTACGTCGACTACTATGGCGAGGTGCTCAGCCTTGTCACCAAGCCGGCGGAGAATGGTTTCGGCGTCGAGACGGTGCTTGACGCGTGCTACCCCGTCTTGATCCCCGGTCGCGCGGGGGCGGTGGAGTGCTCGGACCCGTCGAGGTATTTGTCGTGGGATGGGCTGCACTTGATGGAGGCGGCGTACAAGATCATGGCCCGTGGGATGCTTGACGGCCCGTTTGCCGCGCCGGCCATCATGTCCACACGCCAGCACAACTGATAGACCTTTGTTGCCCGCCAGAGATGCTAAACCTACGGATGATTTTGTTATAAAATTGGTTTTATATGGTGAGGTGGTGGCTTTTGGTTGGTACAGGCCTGTGAGGTGGTTGATAGGCTTAGCCTTTGTCTTAATCCAGTCCTGAATTCAAAGATGACAATAAAAATACATGTACAATGAGTTATCTCTTAGTGTTGTCTCTTAACTAACCAACCCATTGCATCAATTGGCGTAGAGACTAACTGCAATCTGTAAGGTAAGCGAACTATTTGAAATATAAGATGGAGGTTAACTGAATTATTTTAAAGTTGTTTCTTGCGAATGGTCCAATTGGCGCAAAAATCAATCGCAACCTAGAAGCTAAACGAATTACTCCCATGGTCTAGGTGTATAAGTCACCTTACGAAACCAAATAATCCCAAAACATTTAGGTGCGGTGCATTAACTCTCACCTCATTTCTTTTTTTTTGACATAAATAAAGGAATCAACCAATAAGAAATGCGGGTGTATATGCTTTCAATGACTTGAGACTATCAAACACGACATGCAGTGCTGAGTTCATTGCATGTGATGCTATTAATTAGCAAGTAAACATTAAGTTCTCGCTTTTTCCTTCGCCTTGGTCGCATTGCAACCTAAGTTGGCTTATGCACCTGGACGGAGGGAGTATAAGAAGGAAGTTAAGTAAACTATTTCAAGGATGTTTGTTGTGAATAGTTTCCTAGTGATTATGTCCGTACAACATCAAGGGATGATCCAGAATGATGGTTGGCCTTTGGCCCCGGCCAAGTTGGTCCTGTTGCGCTAGCCGGGCCCGCACGTGTGCCTGTCTGGGTTTGGCGAGTGACAGGTTGTCCGAAAGGGCCATCCGGATGATGCTTGCGATGACCGGATAGACGTCTACCAACCGCAAGGCACGCGCGCCCGCTCGCCATCAACCGCGTTGCTTATCACGCTTGAGCCAGCCATCCGGCTCGCCGGGTTTGCTTCGTGAGAGTTATTCTGGGGATGGTGCCTGCATCTTGCAAAGGAAGATTTTTTTTCTCAACTGTTAGTAAATGATTTTGTTCATACCTCATTTATATTTCCCCAACAATGGCCATTACGCATAGCTTTCTTTTGCGATTTGTTCCCGATGAAGTGGGACTCTTTTTTTTTGCGAATAGATGAAGTGGGACTCTGTTCGTGAATGATTTTATCGGGTACACAAGGTCCGGTAAATATTCCGTATTTTCTGTCCTGACAAATCCCCGAGAAGCCCAAAAACACTAGAAAAGATAAATTGGCCTTTGGCTCTAAAGATAAACACTCGAGCTTGTGGTCAAAATCAGGAGGACCTGCCCGTAATACGTTGCCCTCTTGGTCGGACTCCGAAAATCCGTGGCTTCGATTGAACGGAATGTAAGAAAATTGGTTGGGTTTTGGCAGGGGTATTGTGGAAATTTGGTGAGAATCTATAGCTCGGAATACCAAATGCTACGATCCCAGTACTATATTGACCCCATCACCATTTTTCTAGCAACAAATTAATAACTACAAGTGGATCTCAAGGAAGAAGAGAGATTACGGACATAGGAGAGGAAAAAGATGCACAGAGTACCCAAGTCAAGTTCTCGGCAGAAGCCGCCATTCCTTTTCAAGCCAGCCTTCCTATGTGGAAATCTATCGTATTTGTAGCGGCAGCCCTATCTCTTGATCAAGCCAAGGCCGGGATTGGTGACCCACTCTCCAGCACAAGCGTGGATGTTGTGTAGGTCGTTGACATCCTGCCTGTAGGTACACTACTCATTCTAACTTGAAGCAGAGACCTTGGCATTGGGAACGAATATAAAGTCGTTCTTGTTGCCGAGCAAGTTGTTTCCCCTCGTTCCCCGGTGCCTCCTTTTCCTAAACATATCATTGATGCACGTGCAGTTAAGCAAGCTCATTCGACAGTGGTTGCACACACAATAAGCTGAATGCATGTACACATTACAAATACAACAGTAGTGCAACTAAAATATGCGCTTCATATATGCCGGAACTTTATATAGGCACACACACCTCAAGAGAACTGCAAAAGGAGCTAGCTTGAATTAATGTATCTATGATAGATCCTATGGATCGAGGTAGGCTAGATCTTTCCGGTAACCTACCTTCCTTGGGTGCGGATGAGCTCGATCCAGCTCCTGCCATGGTGGTGTGGTGACGGCGGCGCTGTGGACAGAGATGGCGGCGGTGGTGTGCTTCCCGTGAGCACTGCGATTGCCCTAGATCGGAAGGGGATATCGGTGGGGAGTCTGGCGGCACGGTGAACCTCGTAGCGTGCGCCCCGGCCCCCACCTCTTTATATATCGCAGGTCACAAGGGCCCACCAACCATAGAACGGTTGGGCGCCCCCGATCAGGGCGCGAATAGCTCAGGGCCCGAAGGGCCGTTGAGCCCACTCGGTGGAGAGATCAACCTAACATTCTCCCCCTTGATCTCAACTTTTACTTTTAAGCTTATACTTTCTAGTTTATTTGTTTCATCACATATTGGTACATAGAGCATGTTTCATCGTCACAGCTTAATTGCCGTTAGAATCATACAGCTACAACATACGTTATGACCAGAAGCAAATTCGGTTCCTTTTGGGCCTATCCAGGAATCATAAGGCTTTCCCTTAAACCCATGCCGGCTATGAGTTCCTTGAACACATTGGGTGGTAAGTCTTTCGTTAGCGGATCCGCAAGCATATCCTTTGTCCTTATATGCTCAAGACTTATAGTTTGATCCTGGATTTTATCTTTCACAACATAATACCTTATCTCTATTGTTTTGGCAGCATTACTCGACTTGTTGTTGTGAGCGTAAAATACTGTGGGTTGGTTGTCGCAGTACATCTTTAGTGGCTTGTGAATACAATCTACCACTTTCAAGTCGGGTACAAATTTCTTTAGCCATATCGCCTGCCCCGTGGCTTCGAAGCATGCTATGAATTCTGCATACATCGTGGATGATGCAACTATTGACTGTTTGGAGCTTTTCCACGAAATAGCTCCCCCAGCGAGAGTGAAGACGTATCCTGACGTGGATTTTCTATCTTCTCTGTCCCCCGCAAAATCTGTGTCTCAATACCCTTTTATCTCTAGAGATTCACTTCTCCTGTATATTAGCATGTAGTCCTTCGTGCCTTGCGCATAACGCAATGCTTTCTTTACCATCTTCCAGTGCTCCATACCTAGATTCTCTTGATATCGACCGAGTACCCCGGTGATAAAGCTAAGTCAGGGCGAGTGCACACTTGTGCATACTATAAGCTGCCAACTGCCGAAGCATATGGTACTACTTTCATTTGATCGATCTCGTATTGGTTCTTGGGACATTGGAATTTCCCAAAACTATCGCCCTTGACTATAGGAGCAGGCGTGGCTTTACTCGCATGCATATTATACTTTTTAAGAACCTTTTCTAAATATGCTTTATGCGATAGTCCTAAGACTCCACTGTTCCTATCTCGGTGAATTTCTATGCCCAAAACATATGATGCTTCACCAAGATCTGTTATGTCAAAATTTGAGGATAAGTATTTCTTTGTTTCTTGTAGTAGACTAACATCACTACTAGCAAGCAGGATATCATCCACATACAAGATTAGGAAAATATATTTTCCATTTTTAAACTTTGCATAAATGCAATTATCCTCAATATTTTCTTTAAATCCAAAACTTTTAATCGTTTGATTAAACTTTAGATACCACTGCCGAGAGGCTTGTCTTAATCCATAAATGGATTTCTTCAGGCGGCATCCCATATTTTCCTTGCCTTCCATGATAAAACCCTTAGACTATTTCATGTAGACATTTTCTTTTAAATCACCATTCAGAAATGTCGTCTTAACATCCATTTGATGTAATTCTAAATCAAAATGAGCAACTAATACCATTATGATTCTGAAGGAATCCTTACATGAGACTGGAGAAAATGTCTCATTGTAATCTATCCCTTCTCTTTGTGTAAATCCTTTTGCCACGAGTCGTGCTTTATACTTTTCTATATTCCCTTTAGAGTCATACTTAATTTTGTAGACCCATTTACAGCCTACTGTTTGGCTTCTTTAGGAATTTTCTCTAAGTCCCAAACATCTTTGGAACTCATTGATTTCATCTCGTCTTCCATTGCCTTCATCCACATCGATGAATGAGGGCTTCTCATGGCTTCTTCATATGAGGTGGGATCTTTTTCCATATGAACCGTTTCTGTGTTATAAACTTTAAAGTCAGTAGAAATAGCTGACTTTCTTGGTCTTGTAGACCTTCTTAGGGCCTTATTTTTTGGCACGTTCTGTGCCTCAACTTCTGGCACTTCTTCTAAAATTTGCTATTGCACCTCCCTTTCATGCTCAACAATGGGTTCAGTCGGCTCCTGACGGACAGGTTCCGGGTGTACCCACAAGGTTGTCATGGGTGGAGTTGCAACTGGTAGTGAGAAAAATGGCTCCTGAATCATCGGATTAGGTGCATGCACCCCCTCATCATTTCGTCCTCAAAGAAGACTGCATGTCTTGTTTCTACAAACTTTGTATATCTGTCTGGGCAGTAGAAACGAAAACCTTTTGATCTGTCTGGATAGCCAATGAAGTGGCAACTAACTGTTTTGGGATCTAACTTTGCAATGTTTGGATTAAACATTTTGGCCTCAGCAGGGCACCCCCACACCCTGAAGTGTTGTAGGGAGGGTACCCTTCCTGTCCATAGCTCGTACTGTGTTTTGGGCACCGACTTGCTTGGTACTCTATTGAGAATGTGAATGGCGGTTTTAAGCGCCTCCATCCATAATCCCAATGGCAAGTTGGAATAACTCATCATGCTGCGCACCATATCCATAAGTGTACGGTTGCGCCTTTTAGCTACTCCATTTTGCTGAGGTTCACCTGGCATTGAATACTGGGCAACTATGCCAGTCTCCTGTAAGAACTTTGCAAAAGGTCCAGGGACTTGGCCATATGGAGTGTGCCGACCGTAGTACTCTCCCCCACGGTCGGACCTTACTATCTTTATTCTTTTATCATGCTGATTTTCAACTTCAGCTTTGAATATTTTAAATTTATCCAATGCTTCAGATCTTTCTTTGATTGGATAAATATAACCATAGCGAGAGTAATCATCTGTGAATGTTATGAACGAGTCATATCCATCCACACTTTTCACCGGAAATGGTCCACAAATGTCGGTGTGGATGATTTCTAGTGTGCTTGAGCTATGGATTGCACCTTTTTTGATTTGTTTTATATACTTTCCTTCAATGCAATCTACACATTGTTCTAAGTCTGAGAATTCTAATTGTGGAAGAATTTCACTTTTGACTAATCTTTCTATTCTCCCCTTCGAAATATGGCCCAAGCGACAGTGCCATAATTTCGATGAGTCGAATGTTCTCTTTCTTTTCTTTTGTTCTTTATTCGACGCGGAAACATGTTCATTCACATTGCATACGGAATGCACTTTTTCACGAAGTGATAACAAATAAAGCTCATCATGTAGTAAAGCATTACCAACATAAGCAATATTATACCAGATGGCACACTTGCCATGTCCAAAATAACACTCATAATTTTCTTTGTCCAAACATGAAACGCTAATTAAGTTTCTATTACATGAAGGAACATAAAGAACATCTCTAAGTAGAAGCTTGAATCCATCAGCTAACTCCAAGGAGATGTCGCCGACAACTTCAACTTTTGCTTATATTCCATTGGCTACTTCAATGCCTCCTTCTCTTCTTAGCGTAGTCCGGGTCGAATGGAATCCCTGTAAACAATTTGCAACATGAACAGTTGCCCCTGAGTCAATCCACCAAGTAGATTCCGAAAACTGTGTGTACAAGGATTCATTTACTAAGGAAACAATGTTGTTACCTTGCTTTGCCATTAAGGACTTCAGCCAAACAGGGCAGTCTTTCTTGTAATGCCCGGTCTTCTTACAGTGGAGACAAGTGTCTTTGTCCACTGGGAAAGACTGTTGCTGACGCTGATGCTGATAGGGAGCTTTTCCTTGTGGCTTTGAAGGAGAACTTTTGTTGTTTTGACTGTAGTTTTTTTTCTTATGATCCTTCACATAGTTGAGTGTTCCACCATGTGAAGCTTTTAGTCTGTCCTCTTCTTGGACACACATAGCAATTGTCTTTTCTATGTCCCATGTTCCAGGTGACATATTATAATTCACAACAAAAGTTTCAAACTCCTTTGGCAGTGAAGCCATGACAAGGTGGACCAGGAGCTTTGGTTTGATCTCCAGATCCTCGTCCATAGGCTTTAACTTTGCTGCCATATTGCTCATCCTCAAGATGTGCTCTCTTATTCCACCACCTGTGTACTGTTCCGTCACAAGTTGTTTTAACACCTGAGTGGCATATATCTTTGAAAAGCCAGTGAACTGGCTCTTTATCTTTGTCAGCAACTCAGCTGCTGAAGTGCACTCTGCAATGGAGCCCACAATGTTGCTCTCAATGGTATTCTTTATAAAGGCCATGCATTTTTTATTTGCATTGACCCACTTTTGGTTGGCTATGATGTAGGACATCTCCAAAGGAGCATAATCCCCTTTCCTTTTAGCCCATGCAGCATCATCCTCAGTAGTCCTCTTACTGGCTCTGTAGGTCTGACCGACTGTGGTTCTTCTGTAGGTCTGACCGATTGTGGTTCTTCCAGAACCCAGTCCAGATCAGCACAAACAAATGCCAGTTCAACTTTCTTCCTCCACTCAGTGTGGTTGTCACCTCTGAGTGTCGGAACTTCTTTTAGGCAACTCATCAAGTGAAATCCTCCTGAAATCACAATTTAAGTGACATCAATATAACAATCATATGCATTAATCTAACGTTGGTCAAATTAAACATATAATTGTCTATGCAAATAAATCTATATTACCGTTGGGAAAAATATTAGAAATAAATGCACCTTTAATTTCAATAATAAAATATGGTCATGTTATTAACAACGTTGGTCATAAGAATAACATAAACATATTTATTCTAATTGTAACTTTAACATGCTCTTTTAATACATCTCTCTAAACTTTTATTTTCAAGAAAAAGAGCAATATTAATTCTGTCCACAGCGGAAAAACATGAATAAAATCATGAACTTTTTATTATTTGCAGAATTTTTTTTTGATCAAATGAAAAAATTCATGAACTTATTTAATAAAAATTCATGAACAATTCTTTTTCTGGAAATTTTCTTTTTATATTTCCAAAGACTTTTCTACCTTTCTATATTTTCTAAACAATAAATTTCGCTGGAAATATGTATTGCATAGAAAACAAAAAACAAGACTTTTGAATCTGCCCAAAACTGGACAGAAAACATTAAAAGGAAAAAGCCTCAAACAGCTGTTGCCCCGCGGGCCTACTCGGCTCGCCGTGCCGCGCTAGCCGGCCCAGCCGCTCTGTCTTTCGGCCTGGTCCGCGGTCACTTTCGGCCCAAAAGGCCAGTGGGAGACTAGGGTTTTCATCTGGACCGTCCATCACGATCGACGGCTGTCCGCTGATTTCGCTGGAACAAAACAGAGAGTCCGATCCCAGTCCAACCCTAGCGCCCCCACTCTCTACTCGATCTGTTTCTCTGCTCGCTCAGTCTCTCCCGACGGCGGAGGAAACAAGGCTCGGCCACCGGCCGTCCAGCCCGGCCGCCGGCGACGGGGGCTAGAGCCACCGCGCCGCGCCAGCGCCTACTTTCCATTCTCCTTTCCTTTTCTCCACCTACTATGGCAGAAAGGACCAGGCCCGGCTGCGCCCACTCTCCCTGCGCCGTTCGCGTCGTCCACCGGTCGGTCCTGCCGCCGGCGATGGGGAGCCGCGCCTCTCTTCCTTCCCCGCAGGGAGGTTTCGGCCGACGTCGCGCCAGCGACGGCGAGTTCATGCCGCCGCGGCCACCCGGTCCTCTTTCCCCTTCCCGTTTCTGTCTTCTCCATCTCCACTCCAACAGAGGGAGAGAGAGATATACTCCGACGGCGTCGTTGCCTCCGCTTCGCCGGTGGCGCGTTTCCCTTAGCGGAAGCGCGCCGCTGTCGAACGGCGTGGCTGTGGTGCCAACTTTGAGCTTTTACTTTGCCCCGTGAGGGGTGGTACCTTCGTCCGACGCCTCGGCTTGCCGATGCGCGTCGAGATCGAGAGGGTCGGCGCGGCCTTACGGCGACACTCTTTGCCGGCGAGGCCTGAGGCCCTCTCCGGTGGTCTTTGCCCTGTTCTAGGGTTCTTTTGGGGAGAGGGATTTCTTTTTTTGTCTATTTTTTGTTTCTTTGTACCGAAATCATCTAGCCAGTGGCATCTGATACCATTGATAGATCCTATGGATCGAGGTAGGCTAGATATTTCCGGTAACCTACCTTCCTTGGGTGCGGATGAGCTCGATCCAGCTCCTGCCATGGTGGTGTGGTGACGGCGGTGCTGTGGACAGAGATGGCGGCGGTGGTGTGCTTCCCGTGAGCACTGCGATTGCCCTAGATCGAAAGGGGATATCGGTGGGGAGTCTGACGGCGCGGTGAACCTCGTACCGTGCGCCCCGGCCCCCACCTCTTTATATATCGTAGGTCACAGGGGCCCACCAACCATAGAACGGTTGGGAGCCCCCGATCAGGGCGCGAATAGATCAGGGCCCGAAGGGCCGTTGAGCCCACTCGGTGGAGAGATCAACCTAACAATCTATTCACGAGCTTGACACCCAGTTGGTTAGTTTCAACATTCCTGGTTAATTAATATATAGTTGGCACTGTGGAATGAAGTAGAAGAGTTTGGTTACGATATCTTCCAAATTTAAATTTATCAAAAGATCTAAATAGATTACAAAGTGGGATTCTTGGGTATGTTATGGTTTTATTCCTATATTGCTGGATGGCCAGCCATGTGTTCAAGCCCCGAGACAAGAGACAACCATCACGCAACAACCATCCAAAATGTGGGGCGCGTGAAAGTTGGCGCAAACAAATCCGGCCGCACCTTTTCGTATATGCGACCCTCACCGACTTGGGGGCCGTGGCCTTCCGCCGCACCTTTGGCCCGTTAGAACGGGACCAATGGGAGGAGATGCTTCAATGTATTGCTCTCCACTGCCCCTCCCTGGAGGAGGATTCGATCTCTTGGTCCCTCGAACCAAGTGGGATTTTCTCTACCAAATCCCTATATCACGCAGTAGTGGCTACCCCGGGTCCGACCGAAATGACCCTTCTCTAGGAGATTAAGCTTCCTATAAAGATCCGCATTTTTCTGTGGCAATGGGTGCGTAGCCGATTACCTTCGGGTACAGAAGTCAGAAAGCGGAATGGCCCCTGGGATGGGCTTTGCCCCCTGTGTAGCGTGCTAGAAGACTCCAAACCATATTTTCTTCTGATGCCCGGCGGCGATCTTCCTTTGGAGTTGCATCCGGGATGTGATTGGGGGAGATTGGTGCCATGACAATCTCCCCGATCTGTTCCAGGCGACCCTAAGCCGAGAGGCAAGGATGCGCCCTAGTCTGTGGGTAGTCGTGGGTGTGCTTGCCTAGACGTTATGGACTGGGCTCAATAAACTCATGATTGAGCATGTAATTCCATCTCGTGCGACTGACTCAATCTACAAACTGTGCGGCTTCTTATAGCTCTGGAGACCGCTGAGCAAGCGGCATGATCGGGACTCCATCGACAGGATCACCTCTGCTCTTCGTACCACTCCCAGATCCTTGGCGCCACCGGTCCCTACTCCACCTCCCGAGCCGGATTAGTTAGCTTGTGATTCCTCTTTAGGGGTTTTTTTGCTGTGCCCCCAGCTATCTCGTACTGTGTTGTACTTTTAGATTGTGTTGCCCTTGTGGCACGTTGTTTTCCCTTTCTTTGGCTGGAACCTTGAGGTCACCTTTGCTGTCGGATGTTGTTGTGGCGGTTGCTTTATAATCTAAAGCGGGGGGGGGGGGGGGGGAACCCTTTTTCGTTAAATTGAGACTTGACTAATTAACAACTTTTTGAGAATTAGTAAATATGTTATCTATATAAATACAACAACGCTGAAGACGTTGGGAATCAGAGAAGCTATACATGGCATAAGACTGAATATTTCCTTTTCCACATTATTTGTTTTACTTTTAAGATCGACATAAAATCAGATTTGTTAAGAAAAAACTTTGAATATGCAACCAAATTTGCAAAAAATTGAACAAAAAACCACATCTAGAAAACCAACCGAATCGGTTGGAAACTACATAAATAAAAAAGGGCAGTGATAGGTGCCGGCCAACCGGCCCAAAATTCGGCCGGCTGCCTAGCAGCCGCCCGATTCAATCACGCGAGACCGTCTGATTGCTGCGCGTAGGCTTCATCCTCTTCTACAAGAGAAATCCCCTGTCTCTGCACCACGAGACTCCATCCTCTGTGTGCATCTCCGGCGAGGCAACGGTCACCGGCCGCTAGCAGCTAGCCGCTTGTACTCCGGCACTTCGCAGCCTCTCCTCTGCCCCTTCGTTGCTTGTCGAAGAAACTCCAGCCGCTCGTCAATTTTGGTTGTAGTCTGCTGTTGTTGCATCTCCGCCGTCGATTGGTTGCAACTCTTCGTCGAGCTCCATGGTTGCAGCACCCCGATGCGCCGTCGCCGCCCCCTTGTTTTGACGCTCGTTGCACGCGGTTGCGTGCGTGATGGCCAAGACTCAAAGCCATTGAATGGATTAGCAAAAAATGATCGCCGGTCATAGCAAAAAAGTAAGACGGTTGCAACAATTCGTCGTCGTCGTTGTCACGGGTTGCGGCTCGGTCATGATGCATGTAGCAAAATCCCTTGCCGGTAGTAGCAAAATCCAACGCTATTGCAGCAATTCATCTTTGCCACCGTCGCAGGTCGCAGCTCCGCCATGATGGATGTAGCAAAATCCCTCACCGGTAGTAGCAAAGTCTAAGGACGGTTGCAACAAAAAAAAGCCACAACCATAGTAGGTCGCTGCTCCACCGTGATGGATGTAGAAAATCTGTCATCGGTACTAGCAAAATTCGGCGACGGTTGCAACTTCTGGCTCAACTGGTTGCAGCTTCCAGGGATGGAGGTCGGCTCATTATAGTGGAGCTAGATAGATGGATGTAGCGGATTCCATGGCGATGTTGCAGGGTCGCATGGCCGAGCTCCACGGCGTTGAGTCAAAAAAGGGACGGAGGGTTCCTTGTGCTGGTGCGGGGTCCTGCGTGTGTTCGTGCGAGAAGAGGGACGCATGAAGAAGACACCACGGAAAGGAATAAGGCTAAGCCAGCAGGGAGTGCTACGTGGAGCTCACCAGGCATGTGTGGGTGCTGGGGGGGGGGGGGGGGGGGGGGGCATTCAACGATGCGAGCGCTCGGCCGGCCGGTTGGCTTGAAACATTTTTCATAAAAATAATACTCCCTTCGTCTAGGAGCATTAGGTATCTTAGAAGGTGCACCGCAAACTAGGAGCGAAGAGATTGGGCTAGGAAAAAAATTGAATCACGGAGGAAGCCAATCACATTATTCATTTCTTAACTAAAACGTGCTATTAATTAGAAGACCTCTTCAAATGGCAATAGTGTGCCGCAGAAATTGCATGCATTGGTTCTTCAATTAATAGATGAGGTCAAATTAATATGCACGCAACTAGTATTACTGTTTTGCACCTTTGTGTTTTGGGATTATTTGATTTTCGTTAGATGTCTAATACATTGAGACGAAGGGAGTACTACATCAGGAGCGCTCTTGATCAATCCAAGGCTGAGATTGGTGCCTACTGTCCAGCCCAAGCGTGGATGTTAACGGTGACGGCAAGCTACTCAGTAACTTGAAACGGCGACCCTAGCATTGGGAACGAAGATAAAATCATTCTTGTTACCGGCGAGACATCAACCAATCAAACCGGTGTGAAGCAGCTGCGTGTGCCTTGTGCGATGTGCACTCTCTAGTTTCCACGCTGCCGGTCGTGGATTCCTCCCCCCCCCCCCCCCCCCCCCCCCCCCTCCCTGCCTGGCGCTTTGGCGGTCGGTGGAGGGGAGGGTATTTCTGGTGCCTCGGCTCCAGCTGGTAGACTCGAAATCGGTCGGCTTCTAAACTCGTTGTCACGCTTTCCAAGCTGTTAGATCATGCCTCTGTCACCACCACCCTCTGCTGAGTCTCTCACATCACAAACTAAGAGGATAGTTTACCATCAAAATAGAAGGAAAGTTAAGAAGGGTGCTCGGCAGGCCAATAACCAATTCGTCCAGCTTTGCACACTAGCTGCCTATCCGGAACCTCTCTAGTCTCGTAACTCTGCTCCCCGCGAGGAGCTCGGTTTGGGCCGCTACGCGCGATTGTGCTGGTGCTCCCTCCACTCCAGGAGCTGCAGTTGTGGAGGGGAGAGGGCTAGTTCAGACACATACTCCGGGGTTACGGTGCAAAGGGCTAGTTCAGACTATTGTATTTACTATAGCTAGCTTGGGCCACAGTTGGTTGGCTTCAATACATCTTGTTAGTCAAGCCAGAGTTGGCCATGTCAAGTAAAGTAGAAGATTATGGTTCCATATCTTTCAAACTTAAATTTGCCAGAAGATCTTAACAAATAACATATGTTGATTTGACATTACTCTTAGCTTTCAATTGTACACTATGTTAGCAATGTGGCATAAAACCATAACTTAACCAAATTGTGGTCGGTTCATCATCCAAGCATCCCACTATGAAGTACCCAGTTGTGGAAAAAATGAAAAATGTGAGACACCAAAATAAGTAATAGAAGAGACCGTTTATACCTTGTAATCAGTTTCAAAAATTATACAATTTTTTTATCAATGTTGATTTTTAAATGAGAAATTTAAGAAATTATTTTTCGAGTAGTAAGAGGGTCCTCACCTAGAAATTTCCAATCTTTTTTTACTATAAAGCCTACTGAATCTCATCTCATTCTAGCATGTACTACAAGCGATTGACTTAAAGAATACAACAAATGGTTGTGGGTTATCTTTGTACCCCGTGACTACAACCTACTCCCACGCAGTTCACCCTCTCCTTAATCATTGCAAATTTTCTCAGTGGACTATCTTAGGACCAAGTACCTATGAAAGAGTCACATGTTTATTCTATTATTTTCCCAAGAGCACATGACCATCCTTGACTTGAACCAGAGGCCTTGGTCGTGAAGTAGACCACTATGGATTTGTGGCAGAAGATTGTTTTGAGAAGCTTAGCAATTGGAAAAGAAAGCTAATGTCCTATGGGAACCGGATAATCCTTATCAAAGCAACACACACTACACTACTGATGTTTATGTTTTCATTTTTTGGGATAGCAAAAGGACTAGAAAAAAATGCACTACTACTAGTCCAGGTTCTTTTGGAAATCTTATGAGTAGAAACAAAAGTATAGGTTATATGTATATGTATAGTATTAATTGCAGATCAAAAGACCAAATGTTGCAGCTACTGAATAATGTGTGCCTATATGGAACCAGAAGAACATGATGATGCAACTGCTAGTGTTAAGAATGCATATCCGATATCATGTGATGAATACTGAGATCAAATGTTCGATGCTTGCCTAAATTACCAAATTTGAAACAACAATTCAAGAATGTCAAGGCTTACGATATCATCGAGAGTCTCAAGTGCATTTTCCAGGCACAAGCTAGAACTGATTAGTATAATGTCTTAGTAGAACCTTTAGAATGCATACTGAGGGCAGGCAATCCATTCGGACAACATTTAAATAAGGTAATTGGTTATGTGCACAGCTTGGAGAAACTCGGGTTCCTAATTGGTCAAGAGTTGGTGAAAACATGATTATAGCTTCTCTTCCGTCAGGCTATGGCCTGATCATGTCGAACCATATGCATGTCCTGGATAAGAACAACAAGAAGAGTTGTCATTTTCTGTAGGTTGTGTTATCTAGATGCCATGTCGAGGTAGTCAATCTCCTTCTTGTTTCAAAGCATATGGTTTCCCCTGATTTCCCGGTGCCTACTTTTCCTACATATGTTATTGATGTACATTTACTTGAATAATCTAATTTGGCAGGGGTTGCACACCTGATACATTGAATGGTTGTACACTAACACTGTTAGATCAGTTTTATTTTTGTTGTTAACATGACTACATGTATCGATATATGTGTGTGGGCTATATATAGCCACACCCTCAAGTAAGGTACAAGAGCTATCTCCAATTGCTGTATTTACTAGCTTGGTATGTACTTGGTAGGTTCCAATATATCTTGTTAATTAGATCAGAGTAGGCACCATGTATCGATTTTTGGCAGACAATAGCAAATGCTTGCATAACCAAATTAAATATCCAAAGATATATGAAATTTGAAGGCTCTCGCTTTTACATTGCAAGCAAGAGGCCCATGAAAGATGGCTCATCAAGGTTGATTTGTCGACTCATTTCATTTCACGGTAACATTTGTGAATCATACATAGAGCTAACAATTGTCCTTATGTTAGTCTAACGAGAGTGGAGCTATTACAATATATCATCAACTTCCATTCGTCAATGTTCCATGTAATACGCAATGGGCAAGAAGTTGCGCTCAATTATATTGCGCCATCTGTTCGCAGCTAGACCGCATAAAAAAATGAAGGAGATTTAACTCATGATCGAAAGATGCAAGACAAGGTGTGTGTCACACTCTAGTGCAACCGATGGCTGCTGAAAACTTGCGACAAGATCAAACGAACTTGAGGAGGGTCGGAGCCCGGATGACTGACTCAAAGAAGGAGTTCCGCCATTCGTCCAAACACCACCCCTGCGATAACTAAACCCTACCTATCTACTAGCGGGAGTCGAGACACCAATATTCTCTTTCGCGCCGCTGAAGCGGCAGGCGGAGGGGAGGCGAATCCCCATGCTCGTTGATGGAGACCGAGGGGAGGAAGGCTTTTCCAGGTCGCCTTGGAGAGAGGAAAGAAAAGCCTACACGCCGTTCGGTTCTGTTTTAATAGTAGAGATTTTACCGTTTTATGATACCTACAGTGTTGGATGGTCAGCCATGCGCAGTTGTCTAAAGACAAAAGGAAACCATCGCATACCAACCAGCCCACTTGTGGAGACGCCTAAATCTTGATGCAAGAAATCCAATGACTTTGGTATGACTGAGATTATATCCCCAGCCGGCTGACTAGTAAATTTATTATCCATATATAAATATTGCAGTGCCGAAGCCGCTGGCAAACAAGGAACCTATAAATAGCACAAGCCCGAATGTTTCCTCGTCACATCGTTTGTTTAGTTTTTAAGATCCACAAAAATATTATATTTTTAAAGAAAAGCTTAGAAATTTTTGCAACAAAATTTGGAAAAACCTAAATGAAAAACTGATTTCAAAAACCAAATCAACCTGCTGGAAAGTACATAAACCAGCAGTACTATCCATATACCTACTCATAAATGGAGAAAGGTTTATATCCGTCCGTCACGCAAATTTCCGCCGAGGTTGCAAAATATTACCGACTGATCCCAGCCATACACAGGAATCAAACTCGCAACAACCTGCTCGCGAAGGAATCTAGCTAGCCAGTGGAGCTTGTGAGTTTGTGTGACTATTACGCCACCCAAATGCTAAGAAATTAACTGCAGGGGAGGATCAGAATATTATTAGATTTTTTTCGAAACATTTCATGAAATGTAGAATAATTCTATGTAATGCCAAGCATTTTTTGACAAATACGAAAGAGTAGCAGCGTAAGTCAACATTACTCAAGAAATTAAGAAACACATACAATTTATTAAATTCCAATCTCTTTTGAAAATGTGAGTAATTTTTTGAAAACACAAAATAATCTTTGAAAAAATTGGAACAAAATTTGAAAAACGAGAACAGGAAAGTGAAATTATGAAAAATATTTGAAATTTTGAACAAATTTCGAAAACACACATGAAATTTGAACCTCCAAACTTTTTTTAAACACAAAAAATTATAAATTCCGAACATTTTTTAGAATGAGGAACAAAATATGGAATTCTAAACTTGTTTGAAAACACAAACAAAAAATAAATAAATTCAGAACATATTTTTTGAAAATGTGATTTTTTTTATAAAATGAGAACAAAATTTTGAAACTCGGAACACTTCTCTACATGATTTTCTTTGGAAAATCCGAATTTGTTTTAACATTGTGAACAGTTTTTGAAAATGTTAACAAAATTCTAAAATTTCAAAGTTTTTTTAGAACATGAACAAAACTCGAAACATTTTTTGAAGATGTGAACAAATTTTAAAATTCCAAACATTTTTTTGAAATTGCGAACAAAATTTTGAAAATGTGAACTAAATTTGGAATCTTTGAACTTCTTTGGAATTGTAACCAAAAATGTGAAAACAGGAACATTTTTTTGAAATTGCGAACAAATTTTGAGAACAAGAACAATTTTTAAAAACTGTGAACAATATTTGAACTTTTGAAAAGCTTAAAAAGGAAAAGAAAAAACAATATTGAAGAAAAACGAAAAAAAAGAAAGAACAGAAAAAGACATTGAAGAAAACCCGAAAAAACCAGTAGAAGGAAATAAAGAGAAAAAACCCGGTTCAGTGATAGAAAGTTCCCGGAACCAGTCGGCACCCACTTGTGGTCACGCTTGAAAGTGCACAGTTCGACTCAACGAGCATAGGGGAATTCCGCGAGTGCCTTGTGCGATATTCCCCTCCATGCTGTCGGCCCTTTTCTTATAAATGTTGTTGCGAAATTCTCTATGGGCTAGATTAGGCCCAGGTAGATATGAAACAGTCACATTACTATTCTATTATTTTCCCTGGCACAACTTCATCGTAGACTTGAAGAAGAGACCTTAGACGTGAAGTAAATTTTCATGGTTTTGTTATTGCGATACTAAATGCTGGTGAAAATATGATACATAAAGAATAGGTATATAATTATAGTACATGTATCTCACCAACATACGTTTTTAATAAACTAATTGGCTATTAGTGCAACAATAATATTAAGTAATTTTGACACATGTTGATTGGACATTCTTGCGCACAAAGACATGTCTGGGATTCCCTAACAAAAAGACATGTCTGGGACGGAGGGAAAAGGTCACAAAATCTTTCATCAAGTCATGCTTCATGGCTGTAAAAGGGGCGGTCAATCCCGAACACAAAGGAAAGACTTGAAACATGTCGGCTTGGCAACTTGTTGCCACGCTTTCCAAGCCGTTAGTCAGACCTTGCCTCTGCCACTGCCACCATCTAATGAATCTCTCACACCACAAACTAAGAGAGGAGTTTACCATCAAAACTGAAGGGAAGTTAAGATGGGTGCTTGACGAGCCATCAATAATATCTTCAAGATGGGCAAACGAGGTTCTATGTGCTTGAAGGAAATCTGATCATTCTTGCTTCAGGGCTTGTGGTCTCCCCTAGTTCCCTGGTGCCTCCCTTTCCTATACATATGACTGATGTGCGTACACTTAAGCAATCCCGTACGGCAGTTGTATGCAATAGATTGACCACTTGTATGCTAACCCATATACGCCATCTATTTCTGGTGCTAGCGCAACTAAATTGTGGAGCGCATATATGTGTGTACTATATATAACCACACACACTCTAGGAGTACTTCTGCGGCTGCTACTTCTGGTGGATCGGCCACATCACAGGCCACACGGCTCGGCTCAGGATTCGCTGCGGAAAGCGGATCTGAGGAGTCTCCAGGATCCTCTGCGGTTAATTCTGCTGCATCAGCTCCTGTGCCACCTCCAACTACGGCTTCACGTGTCATGACTCGGCTTCAGAAAGGTATACGAAATCCAAAAGTTAGAACTAACGGCACCATTACATATGGTATGCTATGTATCACAGGAGAACCAGCAAAGTTAGAAGATGCCTTAGGGGATCCAAGATGGAAAATTGCAATGGATGAGGAATACTCAGCTCTCATGAGGAACAAGACTTGGCATCTTGTACCTGAAAAACGAGGTAAAAATATTATTGACTGCAAGTGGGTTTACAGAATCAAGAAAAAGGCAGATGGCACCATTGACAGGTATAAAGCACGCTTAGTTGCAAAAGGTTTTAAACAACGTTATGGTTTGGACTATGAAGACACCTTTAGTCCTGTTGTTAAAGCTGCAACCATTAGGCTTGTGCTAGCAATTGCTGTGTCCAGGGGATGGAGTCTGAGACAGCTAGACGTTCAGAACGCGTTTTTGCATGGTGTTCTGGAAGAGGAGGTTTACATGAGACAACCACCTGGGTATGAAAGTAAGAAAACACCTCATTATGTGTGTAAGCTTGACAAGGCACTTTATGGTTTGAAACTGGCACCAAGGGCATGGTATTCAAGGTTGAGTTCTTAGTTGAAGTACCTTGGTTTTGATGCATCCAAGGCTGATACATCACTGTTCATTTATAACAAAGCAAGTACAACTATATTTGTGTTAATATATGTTGATGATATCATAGTGGCAAGCTCCTCTCAAAATGCCACTAATGCTCTTTTGAGTGATCTGAGTGCAAAGTTTGCCTTGAAGGACCTCGGTGATCTACACTTCTTTCTAGGTATTGAAGTTAAGAAGATTCAAGATGGTATAGTACTGAATCAGGAAAAATATGCCACAGAACTCCTAGCTCGTATGGGAATGAAGGACTGTAAGCCTTCACCCACACCATTGTCTCCTTCAGAAAAACTTTCAGCCTTTGAAGGAGAGCCATTTAAGGAAAAAGAGAGCACAAGATACAGGAGTGCAGTAGGAGCTTTGCAGTATCTGGCACTGACAAGACCAGATATATTTTTTGCTGTTAACAAGGTTTGTCAGTATCTTCATGCACCTACCACTGTACACTGGACATCTGTTAAGAGAATTGTACGGTATATAAAGCATACCGTGAGTTTAGGCCTTCAGTTCAGACGCTCTAACTCATCTCTTGCTAGTGCTTTCTCTGATGCTGACTAAGCAGAATGCAGTGATGACAGAAAGTCAACTGGAGGTTTTGCAGTTTTCTTTGGCTCAAATCTCATTTCTTGGAGTGCTAGAAAATAGGCCACAGTGTCCAGATCAAGTACTGAAGCTGAATACAAGTCACTAGCAAATGCTACTGCTGAAATCATTTGGGTTGAATCATTGCTCAATGAGTTGGGAGTTAAGCAGCATCATGTGTCATGTTTGTGGTGTGACAACTTAGGAGCCACATATCTTTCTGCAAATCCAGTGTTCCATGGAAGAACCAAGCATATAGAAATTGACTTTCACTTTGTAAGAGAAAGGGTTGCAGAAAAGAAGTTAGACATACGATTCATTCCTTCCAGAGATCAAGTTGCAGATGGATTCACTAAAGCTTTGCCAGTCAAGCCCTTCAAGGAATTCAAAAAGAATCTTAATGTAGGATAGTTGAGATTAAGGGAGGGTGTTAGACTTAGAGATATATTCCTGTAATCTCAAACTAATTGTATCTCTTCCTCTCTCGTAGCTTCTCCTATACCTTCTGTAACAAACCAAATCCCAAGAGGTCGGTAATTCCTTGTAAGCCACGGCAGGGGCGTTTCCTGTCGCTAATCAATATATACACACGCGGCTCCCTCACAAGGGAGTAGGAACGCTTCCCATCTAACAAAGGGTTGGGTGGAAATTGGGACTAGTGCGTTGAGAGAGGCATGTTTCATGTCAAGAGCGAGGACCCATGCCGTGTCATCTTCAGCCTTTACCTTGGCCCTTATGTAGAGAAGATAGTCATCTTGGATGCTCAGGGTGTGGTTAATAAAAATGAGGTTCTTCAGTTCCAATTGTTTGGTCTCGTCATCCAGCAGCTCAGGCAATACAGCGGAATAGCTCCTGCCGACCGAGGTTTCAGCAACATCAACCATGTGGCCGTCGCGCCAATCATCCCAAGCTACAACACTGCTTCTGCTTCCATAGCACCACCAGCGACGCCCCAACTGAAGGAGCCGCAGACCTCACCGCTGAAGTCTGGCAAGGAGAAGCACGTGGCGTTGGTGAGAGTGGAGGAGACGCGGCCTATATGGTAGAATTTGATAGACGCGGCCTGCCTTGACCTCCCTCCCAACTCAGCCGGAGGCAGACCCTACCTCGGTAAGAGCGGGGGAGAGGTTGCCCACCTCGGCCTCCCTCCCACCATTGAAGCTCGCATCGTGGGACTAGGGGAGGCGCCCTCCAGCCGATCCCCCAAGGTCACGTCACCATGCCAACTCTGATATAATGATCAAGATATGTGGAAACCAACCAACTGAGTGCCAAGCTAGTAAATACTCTAGTACATTAATTGTAGCTAGCTCTTGAGCGGTACTCATGCGGTGTGAGACTATATATAGTCTTACGTTTATATAAAGTTCACAATTTTGCTACAGTAGCGACCAAAACGGAAAGGATATATCAGGATTAGTGTGCAACTGCTCAATGTACTAGGTGTACAACCAATACTGCAATAGATCAACCGTCTAACTGTTTTTTTTTTGAAAGATCCAGCTCGGCTGGCATTCATTCCATTAAGCAGAGAGAGGGCAGAAACAATTGTTGATCAAGTGATCATGGGGTGAAAAGAAAATTACAGGACTGTGCGTTCAGGCAGGGGTGCTCATATACGCAATCTTTCACGGTACGTCCCCGAATGGGTTCTCCATGCATTTTGCTCTGACGATCCTCCATTGCTCCATGTCCCGCCTGGAAGCATCAGTGATGCTCCTCACGCTTGCTGTCTTTTCTCTGAACGTGCATGCATTGTGCTTGATCCAAATCTCCCAAGATACAAGGGCCAGCAGCGATTTGGTCCCTCTGCGGGTGCTTGTGGAGGCGTGGTAGATGATCCTTTGAACGCGGTTGCCCGTAGTCGTTCCCGCGCTCCAGCAGGAGTGAGCTAGGGCGTTGCAGCCTCGCCATGAACCGTCTAACTGTACATGCATAATTCATATATGTAGGAAAAGGATGCACCCGGAAATGAGTGAAAACCGTATGCTACCGAGCTGCTTATCATCATGTGTCACCGCGTTGCGATTCACGCGCGGGGTTGGACACATCACACATCATTCCTTCTAAAAACCGTTCACTTAGGAACGTTCCCTCAATGCCTGGCTTTTTTTTATATATTCTTTCACAGAAAAACCTACGTTTCGAACTGCCAGTGCGCCTAATCAGACGGCTCCTTAGGCGGATGATATTTTGTAAATATCATCCTAATGATTTGTAGTAACGGCCAGTTTATTTTACAAGATGAGGTGGTGGTTTTCTTATGATAACTAATAGGGGAAGGAAAGCCCCCCACACTAACATTGGGGTTTGGGGGGGGGGGGGGATTTGCGATGTGGATTGCGAGAAATCTTCCGATATATTCATATTCAATCATGGCAGTACAATAAACATCAGAAATAATAAAAATTACATTCAGATCTGTAGAGCACCTAGCGATGACTACAAGCACTGAAGCGAGCCGAAGGTACGCCGTCATTATCGCCCCTCCTACACCGGAGCCGGGCAAAACTTGTTGTAGAAGACAGTCGGGAAGTTGTCGTGCTAAGCCCCATATGACCAGCGCACCAGAATATCAACCGCCGCTGATGAAGAGTAGCGTAGATCGGAAGGAGCCAACCTGCAGAAACACAAACATAGACAAACTACGACCAGATCCGAGCAAATGCGTCAAGGATAGATCCGCCAGAGACATACCTCCACACGTCCACCGATGATCCTAGACACACCACCGGGACGGGGGCTAGGCGGGGAGAACCTTATTCCATCTTCAGGCAGCCACCGCCGTCTCGTCTTCCTGAGCAAGACACAAACCTTAACAAGACTCGAAGAAACATCTAAAAACAGAGCCCTCCCGCCGGCAAGGGCCGGGATCCACCGCGCCGCCATGGCCCTAAGGCCACGGGAGACGAGGTGGACCGGCGCCGGCGCTGGCGGGAGACAGAGGAATCATAAGCTTTTCTTGGGGAAGGAGGCGACTGGCTTGACGCTGCCGTTTTCTGTGTAGTAATCACTTGTAACTACGTACATATTCATTCTTGATCTGTAAAAAAAAGGCATTTTGTACATTTGCAGAATTGAACATATTTGAATGTCAAAATATTCAAGATGCTCTCTCGAATGTTAGAACAACTCCAACAGCTCGTGTATCTTAAAAAAATCAGCATCTACAGGAAGTTGAGGCCAAAAAAACCTCTCTAACAACTGCCACTTTGCATGATCTCATAAAAATGGCCTTTCTCCCCACAAGTTTACGCGAAGATGATCTTCATCTTCCTGTAAAGTTATGGCCACTTTGCTGGAATAGTCGGAGAGGCTTTTTTTTCCCGAAGTTCTCGTAAACACTGCCGCCGCCACCTGCCACGTCTGCGCCACCGATGCCGCACTCGCCTCACCGCCGCCCGCGCTGCTGCCAGTCGCCACACCCACATCGTTGCTGCCAGCCGCCATGCCGCCTCGCGTCACCCCTCTCCGGCGGCTACTGCAGCGCCCGCCAACATGTGTGTCACTGACTGGCGGGCCCTAGCCAACTATATATTTTCATGCAATTGAAAATAAAATGAAAATGCATTTAGGGAAAGAAGTTTGTTGCTTTCAGAAAACTTCACATAACTGTTACGTGAAGGCCAAAAACTAGTTATAGTGAAATATTTGTAAGGGAACCGTCGGAGTTGCTCTTATGATTGAATGCTTTTTTAAAAAGAAAAAGAAGGACAACTCGTGGACTCTACATTAGGATGATGCATGCAATCACATATTATTAATAATGGTAAAATTTAGCAGCCGGACAACATCAACCCATAAATAAATTAAAAAAGAAAACACCAGACATCCACTGATATCCACTAACCCTATGTTACACGACGATATCAAAACGAATAACACACAACTCCTAGGCTACACCTTCAAGAAGGAATTGTCGCTCATGCACCGATGATGGCGAGTCCAATACAAGGTTGAACTCCAGATTCTTGTCCCCGAAGCCAAGCTTCAATCCACCACCTTCAGCAAGGACACGACTTAGGCGCGAGTGATATAGCCTGATCCGAGATCTTGTGTTTCCACCAGAGTGTATAGAATCATCGTTGAAGCCGCATGTACCATCACCCCTTATCTGATTACCGACTCGTCAATACCCGGATACCTCTGGAGAAGACACTAGACAACAGACGTCCCATAGCGCCTGCCTCCCGCCACTGTGGCACCACCTTCAGTCCAACAACAACAAGCTAGACATGAGACCTTCGTCAGAGCCGCCGTGGAACACATGCCGGTAGCAGACATGATTTGACATCCCCGCATGAGAGGTCGTGTGTAGCATCCGCCGGAGGCTTTACCTGTCAGCGATAGGCACTGTTCGACAACTCTGAAAGAGATGCATGTGTCACCTACCGAGCTGCATCGAACCCGATCTACTGACGGGGGTACGTCCCATACCGTCACCAGCCTCACGTCGCCACCTCGAGATCCAGACTTAGCGTCATCCACATGACTCAGGGTGGACGTACCGAGCGGGCTTTTCGGCC
Source organism: Triticum urartu (assembly GCF_003073215.2). NCBI lineage: Eukaryota > Viridiplantae > Streptophyta > Magnoliopsida > Poales > Poaceae > Triticum > Triticum urartu. The sequence continues at coordinate 28,058,115 of NC_053024.1, forward strand.
CGCTCTTGGCCTGCTCGGTCTTGGCCCGGTAAAGAAATCAGCCGGTCCGAGCCGTCAAATTAGGCACGAGAAAACGTCGGTCCGGTCCGGGCTTTGACCGGTCCGCTCGGTCGGACCGAGAAAAGGCACAGCCCAACGCACGCAGTCGCACTCTATTCGTTCGGTCGCTCAATCCCGACGCCGCCGCTGCCCACCATACAGCTGCAGGAGGGAGGGAGCGCCGCCTCCGCCGGCCGCCGACCCGCCGTTGCCGTCGTTGACCACCTGCACCTCCTCCACTTTCCGCCATCTTGTCTCTCCCCTTAGTCTCGTCGACCAACACCTCCTCGTCTGCACCTGCACGCGGGGAAAGGAGTAGTGGAGGAGTAGAGGAGGGAGCGCTGCACCTGCCCGTCGTCGTCGACTGTCGCCATCTCCCCCGCCGTGGACGCTATGGAGATGAAGGAGCAGCTGCAGCAGGTCTCGCGTACAATACAGTTTCGTCAGATATAGCCGTAAGTTGTTAGAATTCAGTTTATCAGACAATAAAGTTTTCTTTAGTTTCGTCAGTTTCATCACACAATACAGTTTCGTCAGTTGGAGCCGTAAACTGATCATTTTGCATGACGATCTCCTCCTCTGTCCTCTGTTTGCTTCATTTGCTTTCCAGAATCAAAAGGTGCCTACACAACAGCTAAACACAACAAAAACAGACTCCCAGGCAACATGACCAGCCGGTCCATTCGGTCCTCTCGGGCCTAACTGAGCTGACGCTCACACGGTCCGGTCCAGAAAAAAACGGCTTGCTGGACATCTCGGTCCAGTCCGGTCCGGACCGGCCACGGCCGGTCCAAAGCAAGGCTCGGTCAGGGACCGGACCGGCCCGGACCGCGTCCATCCTGACACATGACCACGGAGTCTGCCGCCATGGAAGAGGAGGGGCCTCCGCCCCGAATTTCGGGTGCTACAGGGAGCAGCCACCGCCGCGCTAGCCACTGTGGTTGCCCATACAATGGCAACCGCTACCACGGTCATCAGATCCGGGCACTAGGTCCCATATCCCTTGCGCACCGCCCCATGGTCAGCCGCCTGACCCCGTCGTCATGCTGACGAGCAGGCCACCACCAGATCCTCCGCTCGGGTCCACCACACCGGAATCCACTGCCGGGCACCGAGCAGGGCACACCGGTGTGCAATATCTGACCGGAGGCCACACCCGCATGCAGCCGACCCTCCACCGGGCCATCCACAGCACGCCTCCACGCCGCCGCTACCAAGTCGGAACCGGACAGCCCAGCCGCCGCCCAAAGCCGTGTCCAGAGCCTTCTGTAGTGCCTCCCTGGGTCCGTCCTCCGCCGGTCGTCGCGACGCCATGGATCCGATTTCGACTGCACATTTACTCGCATCGGGATCTCGCACCACCCCCACACGCAGGAAGGGAAGGAGGACCTCCGCCACGAACGTTGGCCTGGGCTTAGCCCCGTGGCATCCTTCGGCAGCGACGGAGGGAAGGGAGGGAGGAGAGGAAGGCTCCGGCGGCTAAGGTTGGATGGCCTCCCGTGCCGCCCGAGCGGGGGATCATAACATTCAATATTTCAGTCGCAACATCTCAATCTGTGTTTCGACACTCATTTTTTCTAGTTACAACATCAGTTCTTTTGCTCTCAATACATTCACTATATTTGCTGCTCTAAGTCGAAACTTGGCATCTACACACTTCAACGTCAACCTGTTAGTGTTAGGTGTGAGCAGCTAGGTGCAGCCATCGCAGTAGCCGTCGTCTTCCCTCTTGCGGTTGTGCAGGCATCAGGCTACTTGAATGGGCACTTGCTTGCCACCTCCTGCAGTCCTCTAGCGGCGTGACCTTGAGGGCATGGTGCAGTCATGGCCCATGGAAGCGGCACATGCCTTCCGTTCCGTCTTGCGGTGGTGCGGGCGTCGAGCGCGAGCAGTGGACCAACGGAGGTGCAGCCATGGCAGCAGCAGTCACCCTCCCTCCCGCGGTGGAGCTTGGTTTCACGGGCAGCATCGAGCCCGAGCAAATGGCGACGGCGAGCGAACGGCAACAGCGACGAAATGTTGTTATTCTTCAGTGTGCGATTGATCTTCAGTTTATGGACCGCACGGCCTTAGGCATTGCTTCAGCGATTGCTAGGATGGGGCATGAACAGCCGCTAGCTATCTACGTCCCACTAACATACACATTTCTAGGCGAGAGGATGGAGTTCTTGTGCACATGTAGATGTAGAAGACAAATATCGAAAGCCAAGTTGCTGAGAAATTAGAAATCAAGATATTCGAGATCTGTTTTTTCCATTTTTACGGCGCTATGGATCTATGCAAGGGTGGGCGGCGGCGTATCCCTTTTTACTTGTGGGTCAGCTACTAAATTCTAAACATGAAGGAGAGACTTCGGAGTGGGAACAAGATATAATCGTTCTTGCCCTGGAGTTCATCGTTTCCCCTAGTTTCCAAACGCCTCCTTTTGAGGCCGGGGCGTCGACCCGTTGGCTGGGCAGTTGGGTAGCTGCCAGCCCACCCGAGTTCGAGTCCCGACTCGGACGTACGGTGCTCGCGGAATTTCTTCTATAAAAACAAGCCAACGAGGGTTATCTCTTGGGTTGGTCTCATTTTTTTTTTCAAATGCCTCCTTTTCCTATAGTATCCTAGATTTGTGTACAATTAAGCATTCTCATGCGGCTGTGGTTGCACTTGCACACACAATAGATTGGACACTTGCACTCATACACCAGTAGGGCAACTAAATTGCGAATTTCACATACACCCGAACTATATATAGGCACACATCTCAGGAGTATTGTACAAGAGGTAGCTCCAATTAATGTGTTTATTTACTAGCTTGGCATGCAGTCGGTTGGTTTCAATATTCCTTGTTATTAGACCAGAGTTGGCACTGTGCAGTAAAGTAGCACTACATCCTCTTCAATCAGGCTCTACTCGGCAGGCAGGCAGGCATGGCGCTTACTCACTAATCCTCATAGTTTGTGTGCGCAGGTTCTTAAGGTTCGCTATTACCCGGAGGGCCGCCTCGAGGAGACTGTCTTCTAGGGGAACGCTTCCTCTACTTGGCAGCGCATCCAATATGGCCTTGAGCTGTTAAAAAAGGCATTGTATGGCGTGTTGGCAATGGGAATAAAATCCGCATCTGGCATGACCGCTGGATGCCTACTGAACCGTCGCGTCGACTCATCACCCAGCAAGGAACTTGCTGGCTCAGGAAAGTTTCGGAGCTTCTAGACGAGGCCCTCAATTGGCATTTGGACCTCCTCCAACGCCACTTCCTACCTCCAAACGTTGACGCAATCAGCAGCATCCGTACATCACCTCACATCATTGACGACATCATCGCATGTGCGCCAGAGAAGAACAGTATCTTCACCGTTCTTTCCGCCTATCGCCCAGCCATGGGCGAGCGCCAACGTCCATTGGCAACCGCCACAAGCAGGGCACTGGATGGTCGTCGCGCCATCTGGAAGATCATATGGGGGTGCCCTGCTCCCCCAAAGGTACGCGTGTTCGCATGGAGAATTGTGACCAAATCCCTGGCCACTTGGGCTAACAAGTTTTCTCGACACCTAGAGCTTATTGACACCAGTCCCTTCTGTGGCGTGGAACGGGAGGACGGTTTTCACGTGCTATGCAGGTGCCCACTTGCCACATACCTCTGACGATCCATGGAGGAAGACTGACCGATTCCCAAGGTGGAAACCATAGCAAATGATGGACCAGAGTGGCTCTTCACGCTTCTGGATCCTTTGTCGGACACGGCGCGTATGGTGGTTCTCATCATCATGTGGCGGGCATGGTACATCCGCAACGAAATCACTCATGACAAGGGCTCCTCCTCCCACAGAAGCCTCCCGTCGCTTTCTACAAGGGTACATCAACTCCTTGCTGTGCGTTCACCAATTCCCGCATGCAGATCTAGAGAAAGGAAAAATGGTCCTGCAGGATAGTGGTCGGCCTACTCATGCAAATGGGATCAAGAAACAAGAGCTCCAGTGGGAGGCGCCATCACCAGGATGGACAAAACTCAACTCCGATGGGAGCTTCGTCCAGTCCACTGGCGCGGCGGGATGTGGCATGGTCTTGAGGGATGAGAGAGGAGAACTCATTTTCACGCCATGCAGGCAATTGTTCGCATGCAATAACAGCATTCAGGCGGAGCTGGAAGCATGCTGCGAGGGTTTGTTGCTGGCCTTGCAGCGAACCAACATGCCAATCATGATGGAGATGGATAGCAGTGAACCGGTCTCTATGCTGTACACACAGTCAGCGGATCGTTCACAATCAAGGGTGCTAGTTGAGGAGATATGCAGGATCGTTGCAGCAGAATCAAGGGAGATTTCTTTTTCGCATATTAGTCGTTTACAAAATAATGTTAGTCACGTGCTCGCCGTGTATGGACTTAGTAGAGAGAATTCCTTATTTGGCCCTTTCTTAAAATTTGCTTCCCTTTTTGGCCCAAAAAACATTTTTCTTTCCTTTTTGACACTCAAACTTCATTTTATGCCCTATTTGACATTTCCATCCATTTTTCCATCCAACTGTGTTAACTGGCACGTGCAATTACAATTTTACCCGTGGTGATGGTATGTCACCACAAAGAGAAGAGAAGGGGCCTGAACCAAGAAAAAAGAGAGGAGGGGGGGGGGGGATCGAGAGTGCTACCTGTGATGTCGCTAGCAGGAGCACTGCTCCTGTGTCGCTGGAGCTTGCCATGTGCTCGTGCGCGTCGATGCTGCTCCTAGATGATGTTCGACCAAGTCAACCACACTCACTATATCTCCCACATGCATGTCGGCGCGCTCACGCAATACACTTTCTAATGATGAGGTGCGACCATGAACTGACGACGATAATAACGATGAACCAAGCTCTGTACGATGCACGCACCGTAATACAGAGCTGGCTTCCTGAGTCCCTAATCGATCCTTTGCTTGAACGTTTACTAGCTAGTAAGCTAGTAATACTAGTACATACGAGCACTTCTAACCGCACACATTCCAATCGTTCTAGCAAGCTGCAGACGGCCATCCCGGCGCGTCGATGATGCTCGGAACCCGCGGACCTTCCGCACCATGGCGCCGCTTCCGAAGAGGGAGTAGCAGTGGCAGCCGCCCTTTGGCCAGCGGCGGTGCACGGCAAGAGGTCGGCAAAGCCGGGCGCGCGCGCCAGGATCTCCAGCTCGACGTCTTCCGGCAGCCATCAGCGAGAGCGCAGCGCGTGCATGCATGCCAGTGCCGTTACGCGTGTGTGCATGTCATCGCTGGTATGCGCACGTATGCATCAGGCAAGCATGATTAGTTTTTCCCTCTAATTAACCTAGGTACGTATCCAATGGACGCTATCTAGCTAAGAGATGCATGCATATCAGACAAGATTAGCTACAAACCTAATTGCTATACATAAGAATAATATGTGAAATTGTTGCTTATACTGAGCTTTCTTTCTTTCCTCGCAAAGAAACCTCTTTTTTTACTACTTTTTAGGTCTATTACTACTATTGAATATTTGAACCACATAAATTTGTTGAATTTTGAATTATATAATTTTGTTGAATTTATTTTCTACCATGATAAAAAATTCTGCAGTAATGCGCGAGGAATCGTCTAGTTTATTCAACACCACACAACATATCACATCATTCATGTGTTTGTATGTAAATAATCTGATCACAAACTACACTACGGGTAAAACAGTCTTTTTAGTTCAGACTTAACACCGTTAGGGGCCAAAACTGACGGAAGTGTCATATAGGGAATAAAATGAAGTTTGAGTGTCAAAAAGGGAAGAAAAGAAAATTTTGGGCCAAAAAGGGAAGTAAAATTTAAGAAATGGCCAAATAAGGAATTCTCTCGACTTAGTACCCCGCGACGACTGTTTGGTTGCGTTCGGGCCTAGACTGTATGGTAAACCTTTCAAAGGCTGAGAAGGCTCCTTGAGTTAATGAAATCTCTCTTTACCCCGCAAAAAAAGTAGCACCATAGCAAAATCATGGCAAAGTGTGGAGATTGTAAGCCGAGTGTAAATATACGGGTACTTGGTTTGTAGTTGGCTAAAGCGAATACAAACAGGAAAGAAAACATGGCAAACAGGTACGCTTGGCTTACTTTACAATAAGCGTAAACTCAGCTTATAGAGAGAGCTCGGCATACAAAACAAAAAACACTCGGCTTACATAGGCGTCTCAGCAACGTCCCCTGCCACATGGCGATCGTGGAGGTAGTTGATGGCTCTGTGTGTCCGCAACCTATAAACCAAGTGTAAGTCACAATGCACTCGGCTTACTTATGGACATATTTCATTTTAAAAGCATGTGAAATATAAGCTGATTACCCAAAAATGACACCCGGCCTACAGTTTCCATAATTTTTTTGTAAAACTATATCCGATATACAAAATTGAATTTATAATGTTTTCCATTGCATTTATGTTTACATATTGTGTTCTACTTATTTCCCTTCTTTCTCACCCGTTCTCTCTCAGCTATTTTCATCGCCCTTTCGATTAACTCAATTTATTTCTCAACCTCTCTCTAATTACCACCACTTTACCACTTTAAGTTGTTTTAATATCTTAGCCTCTTCACACCCCCTAGTGTACCCATATTAGAAACACATGCAAAAGGACAAGTGATACGTCTCCGTTGTATCTATAATTTTTGATTGTTCCATGCCAATATTCTATAACTTCTATATACTTTTTGACAACTTTTTATACTATTTTTGGGACTAACATATTGATCCAGTGCCCAGTGCCAGTTCCTGTCTGTTGCATGTTTTTGGTTTCGCAGAATATCCATATCAAACGGAATCCAAACGGGATAAAAACGGACGGAGAATTATTTTAGAATATTTGTGATTTTTGGGAAGAAAATCAACGCGAGACGGTGCCCGAGGTGACCACAAGGGTGGGGCCCACGGCCACTACATGCAGGCGCGCCCCCCACCCTCGTGGGCCCCTCGTAAGGCGGTTGATGCTCTACTTTGGCCGCAAGAAAGCTAATTTTTAGAAAAAAGATCTGGGCGAAGGTTTCAATCCAATCGGAGTTACGGATCTCCGGATATAAAAGAAACGATGAAAGGGCAGCAGAACAGAACGCATAAACAGAGAGAGACAGAGAGATAGATCCAATCTCGGAGGGGCTCTCGCCCCTCCCACGCCATGGAGGCCAAGGACCAGAGGGGAAACCCTTCTCCCATCTAGGGAGGAGGTCAAGGAAGAAGAAGACGAAGGGGCCCCCTCTCCCCTTCTCTTCCGGTGGCGCCAGAACGCCGCCGTGGCCATCATCATCACCGCAATCTTCACCAACAACTTCACCGCCATCATCACCAACTCTTCCCGCCCCCCTCTATGCAGCGGTGTAACCACTCTCTTACCCATTGTAGTCTCTACTTAAACATGGTGCTCAACGCTATATATTATTTCCCAATGATGTATGGCTATCCTATGATGTTTGAGTAGATCCCTTTTGTCCGATGGGCTATTTGAAGATCAAGATTGGTTTGAGTTGCATGTTTCTCTATTGGTGCTGTCCTATGGTGCTCTCCGTGTCGCGCAAGCGTGAGGGATCCCCGCTGTAGGGTGTTGCAATACGTTCATGATTCGCTTATAGTGGGTTGCGTGAGTGACTGAAACACAAACCCGAGTAAGGGGGTTGTTGCGTATGGGATAAAGTGGACTTGATAATTTAATGCTATGGTTGGGTTTTACCTTAATGATCTTTAGTAGTTGTGGATGCTTGCTAGAGTTCCAATCATAAGTGCATATGATCCGAGTAGAGAAAGTATGTTAGCTTATGCCTCTCCCTCATATAAAATTACAATAATGATTACCGGTCTAGTTATCAATTGCCTAGGGACAAATAACTTTCTCGTAACAAAATACTATTTACTAAAACTAATTTAGTTGTGTCTTTATCTAAACAGCTCCTAGCTTTTATTTACGCGCTCTTTATTACCTTGCAAACTTATCCAACAACACCTACAAAGTACTTCTAGTTTCATACTTGTTCTAGGTAAAGCGAATGTCAAGAGTGCGTAGAGTTGTATCGGTGGTCGATAGAACTTGAGGAAATATTTGTTCTGCCTTTAGCTCCTCGTTGGGTTCAACACTCTTACTTATCGAAAATTGTTGCGATCCCCTATACTTGTGGGTTATCAAGACCTTTTTCTGGCTCCGTTGCCGGGGAGCAATAGCGTGGGGTGAATATTCTTGTGTGGGCTTGTTTTCTTTATCACTAAGTAATTTTTATTTTCTGTTCTTAATTGTTCTTTATCTTTAGTTATGGATATGGAACACGAAATACCAAAAAAATTAGGTGTACTTTCTGCTCGTGGAGATGGGGAACCTCCTAAAACCCTCGATGCTGGTTATGTGAAAGATATTATGTACTACTTTAATAATCCTGAGAAAACCCCATTCAATTATGTAATGGGAGTAACATTGGATCAACGTGAATAGTTTAGGGATTACCGCTTAACACAAAAAGGGAAACTATTATGGGATCAAATTCATATATTGAATTGGTATGCTAGGCAACTATGCTTGAGATATGATTATACTTGTTGCTCTAAGATGAAGGCTCCACACCTTCCCTTTTTATGCGAATTTAATGATAATAAACCTTAGCTTCTTATGCTAGAGGTATATATGATTACTATGATGTGGAACAAATATAAGAATTTTTGCTTTTATGGGTGCTTATGAAATTGAATCTTTGTTTAAAGAATTTGAAAATTTTGATGATTCAGTTTATAGACCTGAAAATTTAGCTATCCTTAAATATTGTTATGAGAATTATGAATACAATTACGATATTAATGCACTTATTGAGAAAGTCTCCGCTGTCCAAGAAGAGACTAATATTTTGCAGGAGTCTATGGAAGAAGAAATTGATGAAACCGTGAGCTCATTGGATGAAAAAGATGAGGAGGAGAGCGAAGAACAAAAGGAGGAAGAGCGGATTGATCACCCGTGCCCACCTTCTAATGAGAGCAACTCTTCAACTCATACATTGTTTAATTTCCCTTCATGCTTACCGAAGGATGAATGCTATGATAATTGCTATGATCCCGTTGATTCTTTTGAAATATCCCTTTTTGATGATGCTTGCTATGCTTGTGGCCAAGATGCCAATATGAATTATGCTTATGGAGATGAACTTGCCATAGTTCCTTATGTTAAACATGAAATTTTTGCTATTGCACCCATGCATGATAGCCCTGTTATCTTTTTGAATTCTCCCGACTACACTATATCGGAGAAGTTTGCACTTATTAAGGATTACATTGATGGGTTGTGTTTTACTACTACACATGATGATTTTGATAGATATAATATGCATGTGCTTGCTGCTCCTACTTGCAATTATTATGAGAGAGGAACTATATCTCCACATCTATATATGTTTCCAATACGATAAAATTGCAAGAAACTGTTTATACTATGCATTGGCCTTTACTTTGTGTGCATGAATTGTTTTTATGACATGCCGATGCATAGGAAGAGAGTTAGACTTCGTTGTTGCATGATATATGTTACTTTATGCTCACTACTAAATTTCAAATCATTGTTAATTAAAATTGTCTTTGATATACCTTGGGATCCGGATGGATCCATTACTTGACACTATATGCCTAGCTTAATGGCTTTAAAGAAAGCGCTGCATGGGAGACAACCCGGAAGTTTTAGAGAGTCATTTATTTCTGTTGAGTGCTTTCATATAGTTTAAAAACAACAAAAATAAAGAGGGGAACCCAAAACTTTTTTCAAAAAGGAAAGTGAAAGTGAGAAAGACAAGCATTGTTGAAGTGGGAGAGCTCCTTGAACTTTGTTCATGCTCACGGCAACTTTGTGAATCTTGATTACAGAAACTTTTCAACAAAAATAATTATCCCCTTATACAATTCCATTGTACTATAAAAATAATGTGCCAAGGTTTGCCTTTAGGATGTCTACATTTGCTTGATGGTTTGTACGGTGCAGGACAGAAACTTTGGCTGTAGTGCGTGATTTTACATTTTTAGCTGGAACGTCAAACGGTTATGATTCTTTTTACACTGTTTTATATACAAATTGTTTATTTTTCCTAATTTTGGCAGAATTTTTCAAGTATCATAAGTATGGTGAATGTTCAGATTATTACAGACTGTTCTGTTTTAGACAGATTCTATTTTTGATGCATAGTTTGCTTGTTTTGATGAAACTATCAATTTATATTAGTGGATTAAGCCATGAAAAAGTTATACTACAGTATAAACAATGCAAAAACAAAATATGAATTGGTTTGCAACAGTACTTAGAGTAGTGATTTGCTTTATTATACTAACGGATCTTATCGAGTTTTCTGTTGAAGTTTTGTGTGGATGAAGTGTTCAATGATCGAGAAGGTCTCGATGTGAGAAGAAGGAAGAGAGGCAAGAGATCAAGATTGGGGATGCCCGAGGCACCCCAAGTAAATATTCAAGGAGACTCAAGAGTCTAAGCTTGGGGATGCCCCGGAAGGCATCTCCTCCTTCTTCAACAAATATCGGTATGTTTTCAGATTTGTTTCATTCATGCGATATGTGCAATCTTGGAGCTTCTTTTGCTTTAGTTTTCTCTTTTATTTTATGCACCATGCTGGTGTGAGATAGTCCTTGGTTGATTTATAGAATGCTCTATGCACTTCACTTATATCTTTTGAGTATGGCTTTATAGAATGCTTCATGTGCTTCACTTATATCATTTGAAGATTGAATTGCTTGTTTCTCTTTACATAGACAACCGTCATTTGTAGAATGCTCTTTTGCTTCACTTATATTTGTTAGAGCGTGGGCACATCTTTTGTAGAAATAATTGAACCCTCGTGCTTCACTTATATCTATTTAGAGAGATGACACGAACTGGTCATTCACATGGTTAGTCATAAAACCCTACATAAAACTCGTAGATCATTGAATATGATATGTTTGATTCCTTGCAATAGTTTTGCGATATAAAGGTGGTGATATTAGAGTCGTGCTAGTTGAGTAATTATGAAATTGAGAAATACTTGTGTTGAGGTTTGCAAGTCCTGTAGCATGCACGTATGGTGAACCGTTATGTAACAAAGTTGGAGCATGAGGTGTTTATTGATTGTCTTCCTTATGAGTGCCGGTCGGGGACGAGGGATGGTCTTTTCCTACCAATCTATCCCCCTAGGAGCAGGCGCGTAGTACTTTGTTTCGATGACTAATAGATTTTTGCAATAAGTATGTGAGTTCTTTATGACTAATGTTGAGTCCATGGATATACGCACTCTCACCCTTCCATCATTGCTAGCTTCTTCGGTACCGTGTATTGCCCTTTCTCACCTCGAGAGTTGGTGCAAACTTCGCCGGTGCATCCAAACCCCGTGATACGATCACTAGTAGAAAACAGGGCTATGGTCCAGGCCGGCTCAGCCCATTAGTCCCGGTTCAGTCTAGAACCGGGACTAATGTGAGCATTGGTCCCGGTTCGTTCGGCTAAGGCATTAGTCCCGGTTCACTCGGGCCCTTTAGTCCCGGTTTAAGACATGAACCGGGACTAAAGGGTGCGATGACCTTTAGTCCCGGTTCGTGCCTCAAACCGGGACTAAAGATTAGACCTTTAGTCCCGGTTTGAGGCAATCTTTAGTCCCGGTTTGAGGCACGAACCGGGACTAATGGGGTTGAGACCTTTAGTCCCGGTTCGTGCCACGAACCGGTACTAAAGGTCCCATTTTCAAACTCTACCCCCCCCCCCCCCCCCCCCCCCGTGGATCGCCTTTTCAGTTTTAAAAAAATAAAAGAAAATAATGGAAATGTCAAAAAATAAAAGAAAATAAGTTTCTGATGTGATATGTGGTCTAGTTGTTGGGAAAATTTGCAAATGTGAATTTTGACTTTATTTGCAAAATCTCTCTGAAATTTGTAAAAATGGGCATAACTTTTGCATAATAACTTGGATGAAAAAGTTTTTTATATGAAAAATCATCTACTCGAAAAGTTACATCCAAAAGTGGGCAAACTGTGGTCAAACAATGGTCAAACTAATTATTCTAGAATATTAGTGTTACTAAATAATTATTTTAGTTATTTCAATTTTGGTCAAATCTGGTCAAACTGTGGTCAAACTGTGGTGAAACAATGGTCAAACTAATTATTCAAGAAATATTAGTGTTACTAAATAATTATTGTTTTTTAAAACAATAGTTTCAAACTCAAACAGTGAAATGTGTCACTTCATGCTCAAGCAAAATTCCTGAAGGTTAATAGGATTGACATCTTACTATTGTCAGGAAAACAACAAGTGCAGACTTGGAGCGAGGGAGAATAGAACCCAGAAGTTAAGCGTGCTCAAGCTGGGGGAGTGGGAGGATGGGTGACCGTTCGGGAAGTTAGATGATTTGGAATGATGAGGGGTGATTAGAGGATAAATTGAGAAGTGATGAGGGGTGGTGATTACAGACTAGAGGTTAGAATAATTCAGAAGTTTGAAAATAAAAAAAAATAAAAAAAAATTTTAAAAAAAATTTTCAAAAAAAAAAATCATAAAATTTCCAACCGGGACTAAAGGTGGAGCTCCACGTGGCCGCGCCCTTTAGTCCCGGTTCTGGATAGAACCGGGACTAAAGGGTCAGGGCATTAGTACCGACACTTTAGTCCCGGTTCTGGAACCGGGACTAAAGGCCCTTACGAACCGGGACTATAGGCCCTTTTTCTACCAGTGGATACGCTCTATCACACATAAACCTCCTTATATCTTCCTCAAAACAGCCACCATACCTACCTATTATGGCATTTCCATAGACAGTCCGAGATATATTGCCATGCAACTTCCATCATCATCATATACATGACTTGAGCATTTATTGTCACATTGCTTTACATGATCGTAAGATAGCTAGCACGATGTTTTCCTGACTTGTCTGTTTTTTGATGTCATTGCTACGCTAGATCATTGTACATCTTGGTACACCGCCGGAGGCATTCATATCGAGTCATATCTTTGTTCTAGATATCGAGTTGTAATATTTAGTTGTAAGTAAATAGAATTGTGATGATCATCATTATTAGAGCATTGCCCCAGTGAGGAAAGGATGATGGAGACTATGATTCCCCCACAAGTCGGGATGAGACTCTGGACGAAAAAAAAGAGAGAAAGGCCAAAAAAGAGAAGGCCCAAAAAAAAGAAAAGAAAAAAAACAAAAAAAATGAGAGAAAAAGAGAGAAGGGGCAATGTTCCTATCCTTTTACCACACTTGTTCTTCAAAGTAGCACCATGTTCTTCATATAGAGAGTCTCTTGAGTTATCACTTTCATATACTAGTGGAAATTTTCATTATAGAACTTGGCTTGTATATTCCAACGATGGGCTTCCTCAAATGCCCTAGGTCTTCATAAGCAAGCAAGTTGGATGCACACCCACTTAGTTTCAGTTTAAGCTTTCATACACTTATAGCTCTAGTGCATCCGTTGCATGGCAATCCCTACTCCTCACATTGACATCAATTGATGGGCATCTCCATAGCCCGTTGATTAGCCGCATCGATGTGAGACTTTCTCCTTTTTTTCTTCTCCACATAACCCCCATCATCATATTCTATTCCACCTATAGTGCTATGTCCATGGCTCACGCTCATGTATTGCGTGAAAGTTGAAAAGGTTTGAGAAACGTCAAAAGTATGAAACAATTGTTTGGCTTGTCATCGGGGTTGTGCATGATGTGAATATTTTGTGTGGTGAAGATGGAGCATAGCCAGACTATATGATTTTGTAGGGATGAGCCTTCTTTGGCTATGTTATTTCAATAAGACATAATTTCTTGGTTGGTATGCTTAAAATATTATTGTTTTTATGTCAAATGATAGACTATTGCTTTGAATCACTCGTGTCTTAATATTAATGCCATGATTAGATATGTGATCAAGATTATGCTAGGTAGCATTCCACATCAAAAATTATCTTTTTTATCATTTACCTACTCGAGGACGACCAGGGATGCTGATACGTCTCCGTCGTATATATAATTTTTGATTGTTCCATGCCAATATTCTACAACTTCCATATACTTTTTGGCAACTTTTTATACTATTTTTGGGACTAACATATTGATCCAGTGCCCAGTGCTAGTTCCTGTCTATTGCATGTTTTTGGTTTCGCAGAATATCCATATCAAACGGAATCCAAACGGGATAAAAACGGACGGAGAATTATTTTGGAATATTTGTGATTTTTGGGAAGAAAATCAACGCGAGATGGTGCCCGAGGTGGCCACGAGGGTGGGGCCCACGACCACTACAGGCAGGCGCCCCCTCACCCTCGTGGGCCCCTCGTAAGGCGGTTGATGCTCTACTTTGGCCGCAAGAAAGCTAATTTTTGGAAAAAGATCTGGGCGAATGTTTCAATCCAATCGGAGTTACGGATCTCCGGATATAAAAGAAACGGTGAAAGGGGAGCAGAACAGAATGCAGAAACAGAGAGAGACAGAGAGATAGATCCAATCTCGGAGGGGCTCTCGCCCCTCCCACGCCATGGAGGCCAAAGACCAGAGGGGAAACCCTTCTCCCATCTAGGGAGGAGGTCAAGGAAGAAGAAGACGAAGGGGCCCCCTCTCCCCTTCTCTTCCCGTGGCGCCGAAACACCGCCGTGGCCATCATCTTCACCGCAATCTTCACCAACAACTTCACCGCCATCATCACCAACTCTTCCCCCCCTCTATGCAGCGGTGTAACCCCTCTCTTACCCGCCGTAGTCTCTAATTAAACATGGTGCTCAACGCTATATATTATTTCCCAATGATGTATGGCTATCCTATAATGTTTGAGTAGATCCGTTTCGTCCTATGGGCTATTTGATGATCAAGATTGGTTTGAGTTGCATGTTTTATTATTGGTGCTGTCCTATGGTGATCTCTGTGTCGCGCAAGCGTGAGGGATCCCCGCTGTAGGGTGTTGCAATACGTTCATGATTCGCTTATAGTGGGTTGCGTGAGTGACTGAAACACAAACCCGAGTAAGGGGGTTGTTGCGTATGGGATAAAGAGGACTTTATACTTTAATGCTATGGTTGGGTTTTACCTTAATGATCTTTAGTACTTGTGGATGCTTGCTAGAGTTCCAATCATAAGTGCATATGATCCGAGTAGAGAAAGTATTTTAGCTTATGCCTCTCCCTCATATAAAATTGCAATAATGATTACCGGTCTAGTTATCGATTGCCTAGGGACAAATAACTTTCGTAACAAAACACTCTTTACTAAAATTAATATGTTGTGTCTTTATCTAAACAGCCCCTAGCTTTTCTTTACACGCTCTTTATTACCTTGCAAACCTATCCAACAACACTTAAAAAAATATTCTAGTTTCATACTTGTTCTAGGTAAAGCGAACGTCAAGCGTGCGTAGAGTTGTATCGGTGGTAGATAGAAATTGAGGGAATATTTGTTCTGCCTTTAGCTCCTCGTTGGGTTCGACACTCTTACTTATCGAAAACTGTTGCGATCCCCTATACTTGTGGGTTATCAACAAGTTGTTCCAAGCCTAACACGTGATTTGATGAGTCCCCTAGTAGGTAAACCC
This sequence comes from Triticum urartu, assembly GCF_003073215.2. NCBI lineage: Eukaryota > Viridiplantae > Streptophyta > Magnoliopsida > Poales > Poaceae > Triticum > Triticum urartu. The sequence continues at coordinate 28,073,683 of NC_053024.1, forward strand.
GTAAATGTCTACCCAATGCTTTTCTTGAAAAGGGATGATTCCATCTGTAATATCCTCCTTGTGTGTGTTATAATTGGTCACATGACCCCGAGGTCGGGGCATACTTACAAGAATTAGGTCGGGGCATATGATATAGCTATTGAGTTGGAAACTTTGAACTTCAGTGCGAATAACCCTCTTCGAGGCGAGAAGTGGGAATCTTGTGAAGAGTTTGGCCTCAATTTTGGTCTGACTTGTCACTATGACTTACCCTGACATAAACAAAGAGAAAGTCACCATGGTCAACCCCCTTTCGAGGCTGGCCAAAGCCATGGACCGCATGGGGCGCACGTCTGAAACCACACGAGGGAGGGTCAACAAACCTCCCCCACCAGACGGTGGCCCTAATATATGTATAAAAGGATGGTGTGATGTTTAAATATCCAATACACATCTTTTTTGTGGCACTTGCTTCACAAACATGATTATCCGACACAAAGGTTCTGGACTTAGAGTGTGACACCCTTCACTTCGAGGCGATGGGGGTTGGGGTGTAGATACGGGCTCAATCTTTGTTTAACATGTTATTATGACCTACCCTAACACAAACAAAGAGAAAGTCACCATGGCCAACACCCACTCGAGGCTTGTCAAAGTTGTAGACCGCACGTGGCCCGGGATTAGTGATGGGTTCGAAACCGCGTGAGGGGCGGTCAGAAAACCTTCCCCGCCTGCATGTGGACCTAATATTGTATACACAAGGGTTAAGATTAGGGGAAGATTGTAAGGTAATCGTAAGTTTTAATCCTCTTAGTTTGGAGTCAATTTCATATACGTGTTTGTGTCTAGGTCACGCACATAGGTGAGTACTAGTGGTCCAGGTAAACATCAAGGTAAAGTCTGGCTAGGACTAATAGTCAGGTTGTGAGTACTAGTTTAGGCCAAATTGAGTCCAAGTACGGGTAGGTTTTATATGGCCTACTAATCTTTTTAAAAAATTCAATTAAGATGAACCAATTGCTAGTGAGTTGAGTGCACTAGATTATCTTTATGAAGTTTTGCTTGAAATTCGTGAATCTGAAAATTACGATGAAGTGTTAAAAGAAGAAATTTATGAAGGGTGGTGTGATTTTAAATATTTAATATACAACTTTGATGTGGCACTTGCTTCAAAACAGGACTATCTTGCACGAATGTTCTAGACTTAGAGTGCGAGTCCTGGACTTCAAGATGACAGGAGGGAATCTTGTGAAGAAATGGGTTCAATATTGGTTTGACATATCACTATTAACTACCCTAACACAAACAAAGAGGAATTCACCATCGCCCACCTCCTCTCGAAGCTGGTGAAAGCCATAAACCAAGTGAGGTCCTTGGATCAGTGCTTCTTCCGAAACTGTGGAAAGGATGGTCACATTACCTCCCCGACCAGCATGTGGCCATAATATTACTCCTATAAAGGCTACCAGTGGACCTCCACATAATTAAGGTGCACACAGCAAATACTAAAAACTCACAGACGATAAAAAACATCATATCGGCAATCGTAGATATATATTTGACTGACACTATGCCTACGTCAAAGAAGGTGGTGGACCGATCAGGATATTAAGCTGCCACCCATTTTGGGTAAACAAACTCCCTGGCCACCCGCTCCAACCGCATACACACCGCTTTAAACAATGGTTGATACTCCGTTCAGTGTAGTGTAGATCACGTACGAAGCAAGTGCGTCCAACGAAAAATAAACTATAAAGGAGAGGAATTGTTGCCCTTGAAAACCAAATCATTTCTACATAGCCAAAGCACCCGTAATAAGGCATGCATACACTCTCACCCTTATTAGCATTCTGAATCTGTTTGGAATACCGCTAACCAATGAACACAAATATTGATAACACTTATGAGCAGATACAAATTAGACGCTATTTGGATGACCAATTACGTAAAATGCACAAACTTGCATTGGTAAAGAAGGTATTTGATTGTCTTGTCATGAAGACAAAAGCTACACTTGTTTCCATGCCAATTTCTCTCTCTTTCTCGTATGGCCTAATTTTGTTGCGAAATTTATCTATGGACTAGATTAGACCTAAGTACCTATGAAAAGCGTCACATGGAAGCTTTTCTTTCCTCTCTTGCAGGGCGATTAGGTAAAGCCTTCCTCCCTAGGAACCAACTGGTGAGCCCATGGATTCGCCTCCCCTCCGTCTGCCGCTCTAGAGGCCAGTGACGGGGAGGGGATTCCTAGTGCCTTGGTCCCGTCTAGTAGATAGGGAGGGTTTTAGACCTCGCGGGGGAAACGCTCAGACGGGTGGCCGTGCTTCTTATTCGAGTTAGTGTTCCAGGCTTTCATCCTCCTGAAGTTTTTCTGTCGGGACGGATTAGATGGAGCTCCGGCATACATTCATGCCAGCTCCTCGGGGCAAAGAGGTTAGGGTTTATCGTTGTGCATACACAACAATGAGATTTGGTGTCGGATTCTTCAGATCAATTCAACGATTCAATGGCTACGACTGCAGTTCCTGGGCACTGGTTCATAGGGGCACATTCGTGAAGACTTCCGGACAATCACCGAGGCCAACGGATTTCATGGTGTGCGTTGACGCGAGGTCAGGACACATCATCAACCTTGTAGGTATGGCGGCAATTTCTGCCAGGGAGATGGCTTTGGTTGATATGCATTTTGTAAGACCTTACTTATTGAATAATGCAATAAAGGTGGTTGTGTGCATCGCTCGATGTGAAGGCCAGGATTATCCACCTTTTAAAAAAAGACCTATTTTTAATGATATAATGGACCATCAGAGTTGTAGTGCAACTCGATGTTGCACCTCAGAAAATATATTTTTACTTGAAAACACAATGAAGAAAAGTAGGAACATCCAAGATTTTTTTTGTAAAAGAACAAAGTAACAACTTTAGAATTATTATGAGCAAAAAAATAGCGAGCCCAAAATTGCCGATGCAGCATATTGACTTTTCCATAAATACAACCTTAAGCTACTTTAAAAATATAAAAATTAGTTTAAAACCATTTATACACCACTTGGCAACTAGTATGTCGTTAGCTGATATCTTATGGTGGATTCAAATTCAAAAACTACAGGCCTAACTCTTCTAGTCTATTTCATGGTGTCAACTTTGATCCCACATGTGCTGCGTCCCTTCCAGCTCCTCTGGCTTGTTAGCATGTTGGTGGCTCCGCAACGCCCCTCTGTAGATGTCCTTTGTTGGCCGGTGTCCATCCCGGTGCAGTTCCGGCTTCGACGTGTACCCGGAGTTGCGTCTCCTTCCGGCTCCTTTGGCGCGTTGGCGCCCCTGCAGCTCCGGTCCCGGCAGCCCAGATTTACGTTCTCTCCAGATCTTGCCTTGTCCGTGTCCTCCAGCCACCTTCGCTTCCCCTATGCCATCCCACCCAGTCGCCCAACCTTGACCACCTCCATGCTCCCCCCCCACCTCCGCCTGATCTGTAGCTCTCACGTCCGGCGATGTCTGGTGCCTCCCTGGGCAGTGGATGCAGCTCCCCTTCCTGCAGTGGCAGTTTCAACTAACGACTTGGCTTCCTCTTCTCTGAACCTTGGCCCGACGGCTTGGGATTGCTCAGACTCTGGTCAAGGCGAAATCCTTGCTAGACCTTTCAATGTCGACAGCGGCGACACTTGCGGGTGCCCTCACCTTCTTGGAGGCACTGCCATGGCCATCACCTGTGCCCCTCTTCGAGCAGTAGGGGAAACCCTAGGTCCGGTTATCCGGACCGGGCGGAGACAGCGTCTCGGCGTCGTTCTCCTTCACGAAGGCATTGTCTTGTTTTTTCGTGGCGTCCTTGGCGATGGATTTAGAGGTGTTGGTCGTCATGTTGGGTTGGTTTGGGCTACTTACAGGGTGGAGAGTTTAGCTGTGTTGTGTCTATGTCTGGGTTGAGCATCCCATGTCTTTGCTCCATGCACCATGTTTACGCCTTTTGCGTTCGTTCCATGTGTTGTACTACCACTTGTATTAACTCTTAACTTTTTCTATCAATGCAATGATACGTAAGATTTGCATATTTGCGAAAAAAACCCACCAACGACGTGCCAAGCAAGTAAATAGATTTATTGGAGCTAGCTCTTGTACCGTACTTGTGTGATGCACGACTATATATATATAGTCTACTAATACAGAGCTTCAAAACTTTTTTTTTCGGAAAACCCTTCCAATCTACTCCCTCCGTTCGAAATTACTTGTAACAAAAATGGATGTATCTGCAACTAAAATACATCTAGATACATTCATTTCTTAGACGAGTAATTCCGAACGGAGGGATTATTCATCTTCAATCATGGTAGTACAATGAACACTAGAAATAATAAAAATTACATCCAGATTCGTAGACCACCAAGCGACGACTACAAGCACTGAAGAGAGCAATGAAATAGAAGGATATACCAGGGTTAGTGTACAATTGTCCAATCTACTTGGGTGTGCAACCACTATCATAAGAGGTCGATCATCTAATACATACATCAATAATATTAGGAAAATGAGGCATCGGGAAATGATGGGAAACCTTATCCTTAGAGCAAGAGAGAAGATACCTCATTCCCCCACAAGCTGCCTAAGTTGCGCATCCTAAACTAGATGATGTGCGACATGTCAAGGCCCTTTCTAGGCTTTCTTTCTCTTTTGATTGTGAACATCTTCTCAGCATCTTGCGCCAGAAAGATGGCCATTGTGCCCGTCGAGGCGGAAATGGCGCGTAGACGTGCAGGCAGTGGCTTGATTGAGTGCGACCAAGGACTTGCAATGCACGACGAAGACACCCCAAGCCATCGGGGTTTCGCTTCTTCCTTCCTCCTCGTCGCTGACTATCCCCTCCACAGTTGGGAGCATGCTTTGCTTTTTTATGTTCATGAGCTTTTTCCCTCCTTTCGAGGCATGACATTCTGCACAAGAATATCAAATAAACTTATTTGTAGAGTTAGTTTTATTATTGGTGCACTCATATGTTTGATTTTGCTTGTTAAACGTTTTACATTGGTGAGGCACGTACATATTCCTATAGTACACTATTTCTTTACCGCATTATGCATCTGTGATGAATTACTTGACAGCTAGCTTCAAAAAAAAAAGAATTACTTGACAGCTAATGTATCAAGTATAAGTTCCAGCGGAAATATTACAATAAGTTTGTGACAATCATATGTACTCATACCTAATTTAGCACATAGAGAATTCTGCAACAACATTAGGGGTCAAGAATTTGCGGCGCGCAGGTCAAAGGTGAAAGTGCGTTATATCGACTAGAGGGGGAGTGAATAGGCGATTTTTATGAAAGTCTTCAAAATGTGGAAGTTTCAAAGACAAACGATAGAGATAAACCTATTACCATGCAACGGAAGGTAGACTACACTAGGCAAGCCATAGTCAAGTATTCAATAAAGTGAAAGCACAATGACTAATAGCAGCTAGGTAGTAAGGATCGGGTAGGAAGATATTATGAAGCCAATCAGATCAAGCAGTCATTCAGTGAAGACAAAGGATAATGCAATCATACAATGACTTCACAAGGACCAACAATAAGTAAAGGGGAGGGAAGGATGAAACCAGTGACTCGTTGAAGACAATGATTTGTTGGACCAGTTCCAGTTGCTGTGACAACTGTACGTCTGGTTAGGGCGCACTAGTAGAAAACAGGGCTATGGTCCAGGCCGGCTCAGCCCATTAGTCCCGGTTCATGAGCATTGGTCCCGGTTCATGAGCCCAGGGGGCCGGCCGGGCCACGTGGGCCATTGGTCCCGGTTCGTCTGGACCTTTTGGTCCCGGTTCGTCTGGACCTTTTGGTCCCGGTTGGTGGGACGAACCGGGACCAATGGGCCTCGCTCCTGGCCCACCACCATTGGTTAGTCCCGGTTCATGCCACCAACCGGGACCAATGAGGTGCCTATATATACCCCCTCGCGCAAGAGCAGAGCACAGTGCTCTGTTTTTTCTGGCCGAGGGGGAGAGGGCTTTATGGTGCTCTAGCTCACCTCCTATGCACATGAGGTGTTCGATGGAATGCCCGAGCCACACTACTTAAGCTTTCTCCTCTCGAAGCTCGACCTCCAAGCTCCATTTTCCTCGAGATTTGTACACTTCTGTTAATTTGGACACTTAATTATATATAATGCACGCAGATGAACCGGCAATGGATGTACGGTGACAGACACACCCGCGAGTACATTAAGGGCGTGCATGAGTTTCTCGATGCGGCTGAGGCAAACAAGCAGAATGGTTTTATGTGTTGTCCATGCACTGAATGTGGGAATACGAGGTCTTACTCTAACCGGAAAATCCTTCACTCCCACCTGCTTTACAAGGGTTTCATGCCACACTATAATGTTTGGACGAGGCACGGAGAAATAGGGGTTATGATGGAAGACGGTGAAGAAGAAGAGTACGATGACAACTATGTGCCCCCTGAATACGGTGATGCTGCAACGGGGGGAGCTGGTGAAGATCAAGAGGAATCAGACGATGTGCCTAATGATGCTGCCACGGGTGAAGCTGCTGAAGATCAAGAGGAACCAGACGATGTGCCCGATGATGATGATCTCCGCCGGGTCATTATCGATGCAAGGACGCAATGCATTAGTCAAAAGGAGAAGCTGAAGTTCGATCGCATGTTAGAGGATCACAAAAAAGGGTTATACCCCAATTGCGAAGATGGCAACACAAAGCTCGGTACCGTACTAGAATTGCTGCAGTGGAAGGCAGAGAATGCTGTGGCTGACAAAGGATTTGAGAAGCTACTGAAAATATTGAAGAAGAAGCTTTCAAAGGATAACGAATTGCCCGACAGTACATACGCAGCAAAGAAGGTCGTATGCCCTCTAGGATTGGAGGTGGAGAAGATACATGCATGCCCTAATGACTGCATCCTCTACCGCGGTGCATACAAGGATCTGAACGCATGCCCGGTATGCGGTGCGTTGCGGTATAAGATCAGACGAGATGACCCTGGTGATGTTGACAGCGAGCCCCTCAGGAAGAGGGTTCCTGCGAAGGTGATGTGGTATGCTCCTATAATACCACGATTGAAACGTCTGTTCAGAAACGAAGAGCATGCCAAGTTGATGCGATGGCACAGTGAGAACCGAAAGAAAGATGGGAAGTTGAGAGCACCCGCTGACGGGTCGCAGTGGAGAAAAATCGAGAGAAAGTACTGGGATGAGTTTGCAAAGGACCCAAGGAATGTATGGTTTGCTTTAAGCGCGGATGGCATTAATCCTTTCGGGGAGCAGAGCAGCAATCACAGCACCTGGCCCGTGACTCTATGTATGTATAACCTTCCTCCTTGGATGTGCATGAAGCGGAAGTTCATTATGATGCCAGTTCTCATCCAAGGCCCTAAGCAACCCGGCAACGAAATTGATGTGTACCTAAGGCCATTAGTTGAAGAACTTTTACAGTTGTGGAATGGAAACGGTGTACGTACGTGGGATGAGCACAGACAGGAGGAATTTAACCTTAAGGCGTTGCTGTTCGTGACCATCAACGATTGGCCCGCTCTCAGTAACCTTTCAGGACAGACAAACAAAGGATACCACGCATGCACGCACTGTTTAGATGACACTGAAAGTATATACCTGGACAAATGCAGGAAGAATGTGTACCTGGGCCATCGTCGATTTCTTCCGACCAACCATCAATGTCGAAAGAAAGGCAAGCATTTCAAAGGCGAGGCAGATCACCGGAAGAAGCCCGCCATGCGCACCGGTGATCACGTGCTTGCTATGGTCAATGATTTACACTACGTAATCTTTGGAAAGGGTCCCGGTGGACTAGCTGTTCCGAATGACGCTGAGGGACACGCACCCATGTGGAAGAAGAAATCTATATTTTGGGACCTACCCTACTGGAAAGACCTAGAGGTCCGCTCCTCAATCGACGTGATGCACGTGATGAAGAACCTTTGCGTGAACCTGCTAGGCTTCTTGGGCGTGTATGGGAAGACAAAAGATACACCTGAGGCACGGAGGACCTGCAACATTTGCACGAAAAAGATGGCATGCCTCCGAAGCAGTATAAAGGTCCTGCCAGCTACGCTCTTACAAAAGAAGAGAAAGAAATTTTCTTTGAATGCCTGCTCAGTATGAAGGTCACGACTGGCTTCTCGTCGAATATAAAGGGAATAATAAATATGCCAGAGAAAAAGTTTCAGAACCTAAAGTCTCATGACTACCACGTGATTATGACGCAACTGCTTCCGGTTGCATTGAGGGGGCTTCTACCGGAAAACGTCCGACTAGCCATTGTGAAGCTATGTGCATTCCTCAATGCAATCTCTCAGAAGGTGATCGATCCAGAAATCGTACCAAGGCCAAGGAGTGATGTGGCGCAATGTCTTGTCAGTTTCGAGCTGGTGTTCCCACCATCCTTCTTCAATATCATGACGCACGTCCTAGTTCATCTAGTCGACGATATTGTCATCCTGGGGCCCGTATTTCTACACAATATGTTCCCCTTTGAGAGGTTCATGGGAGTCCTAAAGAAATATGTCCGTAACTGCGCTAGGCCAGAAGGAAGCATCTCCATGGGCCATCAAACAGAGGATGTTATCGGGTTTTGTGTTGACTTCATTCCTGGCCTTAACAAGATAGGTCTCCCTAAATCGCGGTATGAGGGGAGACTGACTAGAAAAGGCACTCTTGGAAGAGACTCAATAATATGCAGGGACGGATATTCTTGGTCTCAAGCACACTACACAGTTCTACAGAACTCTACCTTGGTGTCCCCGTATGTCGATGAACACAAGAACAGTCTGCGCTCCAAACACCCGGAGCAGTGCGACGACTGGATTACATGTGAACACATCAGGACTTTCAGCAGTTGGTTGGAAACACATCTCAGAGGTGACAACACTGTTTGTGATGAGTTGTACTTGTTGTCCAGGGGACCATCTTTGACTGTATTGACTTACAAAGGATACGAGATAAATGGGAATACATTTTACACGATCGCCCAAGATCAAAAGAGCACCAACCAAAACAGCGGTGTCCGCTTTGATGCAGCAACCGAGAGCGGTGTCCGGACGCAGGCGGTTACAAATCCCATGAGAGGAGGAAAAAAGTGTAGCAGACCCAAATACAGGCGCTGCAAGCAAGGGTAGACGCGATAGAGGAACGAGAAGCAAATCGCAGCAAACGTACTGCCGAAGCCTCCCCCGAAGCTACCCCGCCATCTCAGCGCAGAAGCAGCGTGGCTTCCACCGAGCTGCTTCAGCTGGAGTATGCCTTGACGGCTCCTGCCAGCTATCCCATGGATGCTATAACGGAGTCTCAAAACTGCCACCTTATGACGCAATGGATGAATTTGAAGGTCAAGGCGGCTGTTGGCTCTGTTTATCCTACTGAACCCGGCGCAACTTTTCACTGCCGGCCGATTCCAGAAGGATATGCTAGGGTGATGGTGGATGAGATAACGGAGGGATTTGAGGACCTCCAGCTTGACCACCCTACCGGTGAAGGGGAGACTCGGCTGGGGTCTGCTCTGAAGACTCCATGCCTATGGCAGAAGGAGCTCATCAACCTTCCGAACTGGACGCCACCGCCTCCTCCTCCTCCTCGGCGAGTCAGGGCACTCCGCCTCCACCGCCTCCTCCTCCAGCGAGTGACGATCAGGGCCCTCAGCCGGCTCCTTCTCCGGCGCGTGGTGGCACTCCGCCTCCTTCTCCGCCTGCACCGACGCGCCCGAGCAGCCAGCCTCCTCCTTCTCCGCCTCGTCAGCAAGGGCGGAAGAGACCTGCCGCCGCTCCAGCTGCTCCGGCGCGTCGTAGTCCTTCTCCACCGCCGCTTAAGAAAGTAAAGAAGACAACCGCTCTGTCTGCTCGGTCGGCGTCTAGCAGTACAACCAGAGGCGGGAGGACATACAGATTCGGTCCTTCTCTGAAGACTCCAGAGAAGTTACCATATGAGAGGACCCTGGAGGAGAACGCCAAGATCGCGCGAGAAGAAGTGAGGAACTTCTTTGAAGGGGTGAAAGCAAAGAAACATCCACCTCCGGAGGAGAAGGTAGATCGGGTGAAAGTGAAGCGCACTCTGGCTGCCCTGACAAAACCACCGAAGTCTGATCCGCCGAAAGGAAACTATGACCGCATTATTGGAAAGGAATTTGCCGAAGCGGAGCGGTCGGGAAGTACTGTCAGTGATCAAAGGCTGAAAGAACGACGAGCTGGGAAACAAATTGCCCAGCTCGGCGAACAAGCGAAGCAATCGTGCCCCCCGCTCAAGGTGCCTAGCCACAACGTCGATAATGATCCGAGGATGGTGCCCGGTTATAGCAATCTTGCAGATTACCTGCCCGACGAAGTACATTATGAACCCATGGAGGTGCAGATACAAAGATACGAGTACGGGAAGCCTCTTGTCAAAGATGAAAGATCTCTATCAACGATGATGCGAAGATTGCATGATTGGTACTTGAAAATCTGCAGAGACTCTGGGGGGAGGAGTACTTTGTATGCGAGAGTTAAACCGGAGCATGACCTCGTTGGAATTGATCTGTTGCCTGTTCCATTTGAGGAGTTCTATCAGTTTTTCAATCAATTGGCCCTCGATAAAACAACGGTCGCCTGCTACTGTCTGTAAGTAGTACTACTTCTGTCATTAAGTTTCTCTATATAGCTTAGCTCTTTCATTGCATGTATTTATAATCATCCTCACTATATTATGCAGATTGAAGATCGCCGAATTGAAGAAAAGACAAGTCGGTGATATTGGGTTCATTAACACATATCTCATAGATGCAACTGAGGTTAAACTTCATGCCGCAGCTACCGAGGCCAACTTGCTACGATCGTTCGTAATAAATCAAAACAAAGATATAATACTCTTTCCTTACAACTTCAGGTGAGTGTTACTGTCTTGTGCGTATTCGGTTTCCCTTATATATTAGTCAAGGTTATAGTAATGTAATTGATGAGTTATGCATGTGTGTGCAGTTACCACTATATTCTCCTAGAGATTAAGCTTGAGCAGGGAGTAGTAACCATCTTGGACTCTAAACGAAAAGATCCCAAGGAGTATGCGGACATGACTGAAATCCTCAAGAATTAAGTTAAATCGATCATTATCCACCATATCAGGAACTTTGTTGATTTCCTGATATCAAGTAATTGTTTTGTTTGTCCGGCAGGGTTTGAAGAAAATTCACCAAAACAGTTCCGGGACTGCCGAAGGAGCTGGAATTTAGACACCCGAAAGTAAGTACTATAGTAGCATGTTCCGCGCATCTCCTAGTGATTCAAGCGCTAGTTTCATCAATACCATTTAGCATTCTTGCTTATCAGTTTGATTGACCTCTATTTCTTGTAAAGTGGTTGTGGTAGGAACAAGGGAATGATTTCTGTGGATACTACATCTGCGAGTCCATCCGCCACACAACCTGTGAGCGGGGCGGGCACTCTAACGAACAATATGAAGTACGTAAATAACAACATTCACAATTTTATTTTATTACCATCATTTGTGTTGAGTTCCATTCATTTATATATATGTATTGACCCCCTTCTTCAAATTAGATGTTTCGGAAGCGGGATGAACTCCTAGCACCAGCTCGCATGCGAGCAATTCAAGAGGAATTGGCGGCATTCTTTCTTGACCACGTGATCCCTGAAGACGGAGAATTTTATGTGGACCCTGAGTCCGTATGATTATATTTGTAAGAGATAATTATTGTATATATGTAGCCGGTAGTGTCAAATAGATATACGAGAACCTGTTGTTCGACCAATCTCTCGGAGAAGGAGAGGTGGTCGATATCACTTCTCTCTGTATATATGCATATATGTTCATGACGATCTTCTGTTTCCTTCGTTTGCTTACTAGCTAGCTAGCGTGTCTAGTCCTCTCTATATACGTATGTATAGTACGTAGCGTCGACCAAGCACGGACATAAGAGAGGACACTTCTCTCTATTAATTATAACTAGCTAACACAATATATGAAACACCTAAATTAACCTCGCAAAACCACCAACCCCCCCCTTTCAAAAAAAACAAAAACCCCAGCCACAGAAGTGCTGACGCGTGGATGCCTATTGGTCCCGGTTGGTGCCACCAACCAGGACCAAAGGGTCTCCTGACTGGGCTCTGCGCACTTCCCACGTGGAGGGCCTTTAGTCCCGGTTCTGGATTGAACCGGGATTAAAGGGGGGAGGTATTAGTACCGACACTTTAGTCCCGGTTCCGGAACCGGGACTAAAGGCCGTTACGAACCGGGACTATAGGCCCTTTTTCTACCAGTGGCGGCTAGATATTTAAACCTGAGGACACACAGTCCCGGACACCCAGTCCTAAACACGCAGCTCAGGACACCCAGTCCTCACCGTATTCCCCTTGAGCTAAGGTCACACAGACCTCGCCCAATCACTCCGGTAAGTCTTCAAGGTAGACTCCCAAACCTTCACAGACTTCGTTCACCGGCGATCCACAATGGCTCTTGGATGCTTAGAACGCGACGCCTAATCGGATGGAGGATTCACAGTCCTCAAGTGTAATAAGTCTTCAGATCACACATACAAGAAGACTTAAGTGATGCCTAACACTCTTTGGCTCTGGGTGGTTAGGGCTTTATCCTCGCAAGTAATTCTCTCTCAAAGGCTTCAAGGTGGGTTGCTCTCAAACGACAAAAGCCGTATTCTAACTCTGAGCAGCCAACCGTTTATGGTTGTAGGGGGTGGGCTATTTATAGCCACTAGGCAACCCAACCTGATTTGTTTGAAATGACCCTGGGTCACTAAGAAACTGACACGTGTTCCAACGGTCAGATTTCAAACACACTCAGCAACTTTACTTGGGCTACAAGCAAAGCTGACTTGTCCGACTCTGGACAAGGTTCGCTCTCATAGTCTTCACTCGAAGACATAGGTTTTGGCTAAGCATCACTTCAGTCATTCTGACTGGTTCTCTTGGACCCCACTTAACAGTATGGTGGTTCCTATGACTCAATAAAGAAGAAAAAGAACTACGAAAGATCTGAGTCTTCGAGCTCCATAGGCTTCATGCGATGTCTTCTCTTGTCATAGTCTTCAATGTGAATATCTTCACATACCACCTTTGTCTTCAATGTCTTCATACATTTTTAGGGGTCATCTCTGGTAGGAAAACCGAATCAATGAGGGACTTCTACCTGTGTTATCCTGCAATTCTCACAAACACATTAGTCCCTCAACTAGGTTTGTCGTCAATACTCCAAAACCAACTAGGGGTGGCACTAGATGCACTTACAATATCCCCCTTTTTGGTGATTGATGACAAACTAGTTGAAGTTTTCAACGGGGAATATAATATGTGAAATTGTAAAGGATAAGGAATTGTCTTCATAAGTTGTAAGGGCTCCCCCTGAAGATGTGCATATAAGTAATTTGCTTTTGGAATGCAAATGCACATGGCAGGTTGTACTTGTGGAGATCCTCTTCGACTGATCTAAGTGCAGAATTTATCGTCGCACATGCGGAATTTATCGTCGCATCACAAAGTAGAAAATAAGCAGCAGACAACCATCGAGTTTAAGTGTTACAACTCAAAGAACCAAATGTATCAAAATGAGAGTTGTAAACACTAGGCAAAATATAAAGCAACCGCCCATATGGACCCGCTTGAAGACTATCAAACTCATATGCTTCTCCCCCTTTTGTCAGTAAGGACCAAAAAGGTTTGAAGACGTAGAGCATCTACTCGTTCCCATGAAGAGTAGGTGAAGCAGTAGGGTCGTCGGTGGTGTTCGGCGGTGCAGAAGAACTTGGAGCAGTGTCGAAGCGTGCTGAAGGAGGGGCGGCGAAGTAGCATCGTCTTCGTCCTCAATCACTCTGGCATTTACAGTTGCCGCAGAGGAAGAGAACTCAGAGTCTTCAAGAGATGGAGTTCGTCGCAGCAATGCCCTTCGGGGAGGTGTGGAGACAAACTTGAAGCGTTCAGAGAAGCCATCCTCTTGAAGATCATCTTCAGAGCACATAAGCGTCAGCCCTTTCCATGTGCGTCGAGAGGTTTCATGGGAAAGAAAGGAATTCTTGGTGACAAGATTGCAAATGCGGTTGACATCCACCAAGAGGCTTTGCATTTGGCGCTTCAGCCAGTCGTGATGCCTATCCTGTTTCTGATGAAGAGCCACTAGAAGCTCTCGGTCATTGAGAACACGAGTGCGCTTCTTAGGTCGTTGGGCAATTGTGCTTTCGGTGGCTTCAGTAAGGGCAGGATGTGGTGCACGTGTAGTTCCAGTCAGAGGATAAACACGAGTGACTGCTTCAACTCCTTCAATGTTCTGAGAGAAACTTTGATGCTCCGCATTCTGAAGACTGAGAGGTTCCTTGGCAGGCTCAGGGTAAATGGCTTCAACGGACATATCCACATCAGGCAGAAAGATCCGATGATTGCGAGAAGATGGCTGATATGAGATAGCGGAGTGAAGTTTAATCAACCGCATTATCCATGGAGCGTAGAACTTCAAGCCAAAAAGATCAGAGCCTGATGCAGCAAGTTGGCGGATGAAGAAGTCTTGTGCATTGAAGCATTTGCCATGAAGAATATAGAAGACTAAAGTCTTCATTGCACCTTCGAGCTTGGCATGTGGGGAATGTCCTTTGATGGGCCAGAGAATTCGCCTTATGATGTGATAGATAGTCCTTGGCAGATACTCAAGGTCTTCAACAAAGAACTCCTTAGGATATGCAGCATCTTGTGGCAAGGGCTTCATCATACTGAGCATCTGACTCATGTTTGGTTCAGGCTTCTAAAAGATGCTCTCCATAGCTTCACTGTGAAGCTGACGGCCAGGTTCGTAGAGATCGCCAGGAGTGGGCAGACCAGTGAGCTCAATGATATCAAAGGCCTTGGCTTCGTGATGAACATTTCCTGTCATCCACTCCAGGACCCAAGTCTTCGGATCTCTGTTGTACCCACGGATGTGAAGTGTGGCATAGAATTGGAGCAGCAACTCTTCCTTCTAGTGCTCTTGGTCGGTGACAAATGGCAACAATGCAACCTCTTTGAAGCAATCCAGAGCTTCTTCCAGACAGGGCAGACCAGCTATGGCTTCGATGTCAAGACGCTTATGTGGGAAGATGCAACCTTGATTGTATAGAATGCAGGAGTAATAGCTTCGCTGCGGATAGCTCCAGAACCGATCAGAAGATATTCTTTCCCTTGAGTAGGGGTTCTTGGAGCTATTGAAGAAAGTGTTGTCTGCTTTGAAGCCGTTGACATTGAAGGATCCAGGTGTTGATGCAGGACCTGAAAACCTGGGCAACCTTGGAATTGGTTTCTGTACCTGAGGCCTATGCTCAACATGATAGTCAAACTGAGGACCAGCAGCAGGCGCAGGAACAGAAGCAGTAGCATCATTGGCTTCGCTGACTTCTGGTTCTTGGGTTGGTGGAGGCTCCACATTTGCTTCAGCCATGACAGCGTCAGTGGCTTCATTTGTTTTGGTGGTGGCAGCCTAAAGATTCTCAACCTCCACTTGATGAGCTAGAGGGTCGGTCACAGTCACGTTCTCCTCGAGAACAGCTTCTTGGTGAGAGGGGGTGTAGCAACTCTTGGGGTTTCTTCTTCCCCGGCTGATGCAGCCGGAATGTCTTCAGCAGCTTTAGCTTCAGACTCGGAGACTGGAGGCATTGGTCCTTTGCGAAGCCGGCATAACGCTGGCGACGCTTGTTGGTGCTCGATCTAAGGAAGAAGTGCATCATCTTCAACATGGTCATGGTGACCAATGTCTTCAGCAGCGGTGGGATCAGCTGCTGGAAAGTCTTCAGCTTCATGAGCCTCTGTGGAAGTAGGCTCATGGACAGTCAGTTGGCGCTCTTGATGTTCAGCGTTAGGGCGAACCATGGAGATGGGTTCAACAACTAAGGGCTCTGTGGGAGCAGCCCGTTCCTTCTTGGTCTTCCGCTTCTTCTTGGAGGGAGCAGCATCAGAGGCTTCAGAATGTTTCCTCTTTCTGGCTTCAGCCTCAGCAGTCCTCGTCTTCTTCAGTTCTGAAGCGGTTGACCTGGCCTTTGGCTTCGAGCCAGTCATGCTAGTTGGGAAGACAATGGGATTTGCTTCCTGCCTTGGTGCATTGGGTTCGGCCACAGTGGGCTTCTTCTTCCTCTTAGCAGCCATCCTGGGATCAATGCCCGGACGCCCAAGGGCCTTGCGCTTCTCAGTCTCGTTGTAGCCATGCACACACTTGTCAGCCAGGCTCTTCATGCGCTCACGAGAACCCTGAGCTTCTGCACGTTTCTTGAGAAAGGCTTCTTTGAGCTCGTGCAGCATAATTTTGAAGTTCTTCACCTCTTGCACGCTGAGCGTGGCCATATGCTTCTTGAACTAAGTCTTCTCAAAGTCAATCTTCTGCTTCAGTTCAACATTGCGCTGGGCGATAGCTAACTCTGAAGCAATGGCGCCATAGAAGGCGACACTGAGGCCAATGGGAAGTTGCAGATCTTCGAAGCTGAGGCTGGGCGTGTCAAACCACTCATCAATGAAGTTGTGGATGATTGCTACGTCAAAGAGAGGCAGATCATTGAAGATTTCTGCTTCTTTGCTCTTGATCAGTTGCTCAAGAGCGTCATCTGCAAGATCTTCATCACTGGACAGATCGATGGCATCGTTACGCAGAATAGAAGCAGCTGTCAGTTCTTGGCCGGTGTGTGGCAGAGGCATCTTGACTTTCTGGGGCTTGGAGATGCGTGACAAATCTTCAGACTGCACACTGTCTTCAGGAGGTGCAGTAGCCAGTGGCTTCGCCCGTGATATTTTTGGTGCAGAGGCAGGCTTTGAAGCTTTAGGTTGCTTCAACTTCTTTGGCTTCGGCGCTGCAGGCGCTTCATCTGATTCAGCATCATCTGCAGGCTCATTCACGGCTGTCCCTTGAACCACGATATGAGTGATGAGACCTTCCAAGTTGTAGAAGGGCCCAAGAAGATTGGGTTCAGCTTCGCGAGTTCCATCGGCACGGGGAGTAGAGGGACCAGGGTTGAAGTCTAATCCCAAAGACTTCTTGTTCTGCTTTGCTGAGTTCTTGGCAAACTGGAAGTTGTGCTTGAACAGATTGTCGTCACGACACCATAGTAGTGACGATGGGTGTGCATCTGCAGGCTGTGGCCCACGGACCATGCAGGGATAGAAGCCTTGTTCAATGGCTTCTTCTCTGGACCTGGGTTGAAGATTCTTGTATAGGATGTCTCCCCACGGTCGCTTGATGGCATTTTTCTCAGCATATTCCTGGGTCACAAACCGGTATTTGAACCATTGTTCTGCCCAATATCTTCGAATCCATTGGATTCGGGTCTTGCGCTGATTGTAATCCTCTTTAGGATCTTTCTTATAAAGCTCTGAGAGGTCATTAGGCAAATCTCTTGATGTTCCCCCACGACGCTGTCTGCCACCCTTCCTTGCTGATTTCTCTGCAGCCATGAACTTCAAACTGAATGGCTTCAACACGTTCAAAGGCTTCAAAGGCTTTCGCTTGCTGGACAAACAGGAACTGGCTTCGGGAGAATTTATATGATACTGTAAGAATTCTGCAAATGAATGCAGACTATGAGAACCAAGGGATTCTCCCACGGACATGTACCTGTGACAGCATTAAGGTGCGAGGGAAGGGGAAGAGGTCATATGCATTCTCAGAAGATTTTGAAGATAAATCAGTTTAGAAGACATTGACCTCATCGTGCGAAGACATTCACTCATAGATAAGGAGTTGGTTCCAGATTTGTACGAATCCACGGATCAGTACAAGTGAGGAATCTAACTACTTTTGTGAAGCATAAGTGAATATACTAGGCATATTATGAGATGCAGTATGAAGTGGATCCAACATGTGTGAACAAAAACCACTTGTGGTAGAAAGTGATGAATCTGTAGGATCAAAGGGGCCGTAAAAAGGAAGTTTTATTTACCACAGGTAGAACTGCTAGACGAAGTGGAAGAGGAGGTCGAGCAGTTCGATCGTCCGTGCCCTAACTTGGCGACGGAGGAAACCTACGGCGACGGCGGAGAAGACGATGTCCGCGGT
Source organism: Triticum urartu (assembly GCF_003073215.2). Taxonomy (NCBI): domain Eukaryota; kingdom Viridiplantae; phylum Streptophyta; class Magnoliopsida; order Poales; family Poaceae; genus Triticum; species Triticum urartu. The sequence continues at coordinate 28,091,679 of NC_053024.1, forward strand.
CGGCGTGAAGACGGCGTCGGAGAGGTTGCGGCAGCTAAGCGCTTCGTCGCCGGCGTCGTCGAGGGCTAGCGGTGGCGCTAGGGTTCATGCGAGAGTGGAAGAAGAGATAATGACAGTGGTGTGGCGTGTATTTATAGGGATAGGGGCGTCTCAGTGTTATTACACAGGTGCCCCTGGCGATTCACATCTATGGAACACGTGGCCATCATGCAGCATATCGGAGGTTGTTCCACGTCCCACGCACGCCTGGATTGTCGGGTGGTCGTTCCCACTTTTCCGGGTTTCAGGTGAAGGAATTAGCATTGAAAGTGGACTTAATGTTTGTTTCTGTATCTTCTGCTGACAAGGACGCAGAGAAGACATTTGATAGTTTCAAAAGAATGCATATGATTTGGAGAGATAGAGTTTGAGATAGAAAGCATAGAGAGGTTAGGGTCCGATCACATTCACTTAGTTCAAAAGATTCAACAAGAAGACATAGCTATAAGTGAATGCTTTGGAGGACAGAACATTAGTATATATAATCAACATAGTGAAGATAATCATGAAGACATGTTGAGATTGAAGCCAAACCAAATGTGAAGGCATAGAAAATGTAACGCCATGAGTGAAACACTTCAAACAGAACATTTGGTGGTGGCGTTACCCACTGTATAGTAAGTATTAGACCCAGACACGGCGCACAATTATCGTGGCGCTCCGAAGTCAAATTCCTCATTAATGTATTCACACTTAGAATGCATGTCTTCATTGATTGAAGATATACTTTGCTTCGTGTGTTGCACATCGAAGTCATCAATAGGCATAAGTGTTAGGATGTGTGCCTGATCACAGGACATTTGAGGATTCCAAGATATTTAGCTCACACCGTAACTTGCAAAATCTCTTCTCATCCAAGGGCTTGGTGAAGATATCTGCCAATTGCTCTTTAGTGTTGACGTGTATGATATCAATATCTTCCTTCACAACATGATCTCTGAGAAAGTGATGACGAATCTCAATGTGCTTTGTCTTCGAGTGCTGAACTGGGTTGTTGGCAATCTTGATGGCGCTTTTGTTGTCGCAGTAGAGTGGCACTTGCTTCAGATGAATGCCATAGTCTTTGAGTGTTTGCTTCATCCATAGAAGCTGAGCGCAGCAAGATCCAGCAGCAATGTATTCAGATTCAGCAGTGGAGAGAGATACACAGTTCTACTTCTTTGAAGACCAACATACAAGTGATCGTCCCAGAAAATGACATGTGCCTGATGTAGAATTGCGATCCACCTTGTCACCAGCATAATCAGCATCCGAGAATCCAACCAGATCAAACTCTGAGCCCTTTGGATACCATAATCCTAGAGTTGGGGTGTAAGCCAAATATCGAAGAATTCGCTTCACAGCTAAGTGATGCGATTCCTTTGTTGCTGCTTGGAATCGAGCACACATGCAAACACTAAGCATAATATCTGGCCTAGATGCACATAGATAAAGTAAAGAACCAATCATGGAGCGGTATACCTTTTGATTGAACTCTTTACCATTGTCGTCGGGACCTAGATGATGTTTGGCTGGCATTGGCGTCGTGAAACCTTTGCAGTCTTGCATACCGAACTTCTTCAGGCAATCTTTGAGATACTTCTCTTGAGATATAAAGATGCCGTTGCGTTGCTGTGGTATTTGAAGACCAAGGAAGAACTTCAGCTCTCCCATCATGGACATCTGGTATTGCTCTTGCATCATATATCCAAACTCTTCACTGTATTTCTGATTGGTGCAGCCGAAGATAATGTCATCCACATATATTTGGCACACAAACAGTTCGCCATCATATGTCTTCGTGAAGAGAGTGGGGTCGAGGGAGCCAGGTGTGAAGCCTTTGCTTCTCAGGAAGTATTTGAGTGTGTCATACCAAGCCCGAGGGGCTTGTTTGAGGCCATACAGTGCCTTGATGAGCTTGTATACCATGTCAGGATGCTTTGGATATTCAAAGCCAGGCGGTTGTGCAACATACACTTCTTCTTCAATCTTGCCATTGAGAAAAGCGCTCTTCACATCCATTTGATATAGAAGTATGTTATGATGATTTGCATAGGCCAGCAGTATGCGTATGGCTTCAAGTCGAGCCACGGGAGCAAATGTTTCATCGAAGTCAATCCCTTCCACTTGAGTATATCCTTGAGCAACGAGACGAGCTTTGTTTCTGACAACTTGACCATGCTCATCTTGCTTATTGCGGTATATCCATTTGGTGCCTATTATATTGTGCTTCCGAGGATCAGGACGCTTAACCAGTTCCCATACATTATTCAGCTCAAACTGTTGAAGCTCTTCTTGCATAGCTTGAATCCATTCAGGTTCCATGAAGGCTTCTTCAACTTTCTTGGGTTCTGTTATTGAGACGAATGCGAAGTGCCCACAGAAATTTGCTAGCTGTGTTGCCCTTGAACGAGTGAGCGGACTGGGTGCATTGATGCTATCAATTATTCTCTCAATCTGCACTTCATTGGCAACACGAGGATGTACAGGGCGAAGATTTTGCTCTTGCTGATCATTATCATTGTTAGAGGGATTGTCTTCAGGCTGAGCATTGTCTTCAAGTTGATCAGGTGCGGAGATGATAAGTTCCTCTCCAGATTGAGCTTCAGAGGGTATAATTTCTCCAGTTCCCATAAGTTTGATTGATTCACTGGATGGAACTTCATCTAGCACATTTGGCAGGTGCTCTCTTTGTGAGCCGTTAGTCTCATCGAACCGCACATCCACTATTTCAACCACTTTATAATGAAAGAGATTGAAGACTCTGTAGGAGTGCGAATCCTTTCCATATCCAAGCATAAAACCCTCATGTGCTTTTGGTGCAAATTTTGAAGTGTGATGTGGATCCTTGATCCAGCACTTGGCGCCAAATACTCTGAAGTAACTGACGTTTGGCTTCTTGCCAGTGAGGAGCTCATTAGATGCCTTGTTCAGAAGCTTGTGAAGATAAACATGGTTAATTGTATGGCATGCAGTATCAATGGCTTCAGGCCAGAATTTTCTTGGAGTCTTGTATTCATCAAGCATCGTTCGGGCCATCTCAATCAGTGTTCTGTTCTTGCGTTCGACGACGCCATTCTGCTGTGGCGTGTACGGAGCTGGGAATTCATGTGTGATGCCCAAAGTATCAAGATATGTATCAAGGCCCGTGTTCTTGAATTCAGTGCCATTGTCACTTCTGATGTTCTTTATCTTGGCGCCATAGTTGTTCATTGCTCGATTGGCGAAGCGTCTGAAGACATCCTGCACTTCAGTCTTGTAGAGGATTATATGCACCCAAGTATATCTAGAATAATCATCAACAATGACAAAGCCATAGAGACAAGCAGTAGTAGTAAGAGTTGAGTAATGAGTGGTACCAAAAAGATCCATGTGGAGCAGTTCGAAGGGTCGAGTTGTTGTCATGATTGTCTTCGAGGGATGCTTGGCCCTCGTCATCTTTCCTGCTTCACAGGCACCGCATAAGTGATCTTTCTTGAACTTGACGCCCTCGATGCCTATGACATGCTTCTTCTTTGCAAGGGTGTGCAGGTTCCTCATGCCAGCATTACCTAGCCTCCGATGCCAGAGCCAGCATTCTGAAGCTTTTGCTAGAAGACATACGGCAAGCTGTGGTCCTGCTGAGAAATCTACCATGTACAAATCATCTTTCTGATACCCTTCAAACACTAGAGACTTGTCAGATTCCATTTGAACAAGACAACAATATTTTCCAAACACAATCATGTTTAAATCGCAAAGCATTGAGATAGACATTAAGTTGAAGCCAAGGGATTCAACAAGCATGACTTTATCCATGTGTTGATCCTTTGAGATTGCAACTCTACCTAGACCCAATACCTTGCTTTTACCAGTGTCAGCAAATGTGATGTGACTTTTGTCAGATGGACGTAAAGTTGAGTCCAGGAGAAGGCTTCGCTTGCCAGTCATGTGATTGGTACACCCACTATCAATAATCCATTCTGAAGCTGCTGGTGTCGGTGATGAAGTCGTTGTCTTCAGTGTTGAAGATGGACTTGGCAACGTATGCTGTAGCCAGACTCGCAACGCCAGAATCGGACTCCTCCTCAGACTCCACCTCCGCCTCCTCAGAAGCAGACTCCTCCTCTGAATCCATTTCCTTGCCAACAAACACACGTGCCTTGCCAGATGAGCTCTTCTTGTGTGATGAATACTTGGAGGAAGACTTGGAAGAAGACTTTGAGTATTTCTTCTTCTTCTTGTCGTCAGAGTCATACTCCTTGCTCTTCTTCTTCTTCTTGTTCTCATTGTCCCACTGCGGACACTCAGAGATGTAGTGGCCAGGTTTCTTGCACTTGTGGGTCATAAGCAGAAGCTTCATCATTCCTTGAGCTTGATCGTGAAGACTTTCTGAAGCCTTTCTTCTTGGTGAATTTTTGGAACTTCTTCACAAGTATAGCAAGCTCCTTTCCAATGTCTTCAGGATCATCAGTACTGCTGTCGGATTCTTCTTCAGATGTGGAGATAGCTTTTGCCTGCAAGGCACGAGTTCGCCCATAGTTGGGACCGTAGATATCTCTTTTCTCAGAAAGCTGAAACTCATGTGTGTTGAGCCTCTCAAGTATGTCAGACGGATCGAGTGTCTTGAAATCAGGACGTTCTTGAATCATCAGGGCTAGGGTGTCAAACGAACTGTCAAGTGATCTTAGGAGTGTCTTGACGACTTCATGCTTGGTGATCTCAGTAGCGCCGAGGGCTTGAAGCTCATTTGTGATGTCAGTGAGTCGATCAAACGTGAGCTGGACATTCTCATTGTCATTTCTCTTGAAGCGGTTGAAGAGGTTGCGAAGGACACTGATTCTCTGATCTCTCTGGGTTGAGACGCCTTCGTTGACCTTGGAGAGTCAGTCCCAGACTAGCTTAGATGTTTCCAAAGCACTCACGCGGCCATACTGTCCTTTGGTCAGATGACCACAAATGATATTCTTGGCAGTAGAGTCCAATTGAACGAACTTCTTGACGTCAGCAGTAGTGACACCTTCTCCAGCCTTGGGAACGCCGTTCTTGATGACATACCATAGGTCGACGTCAATGGCTTCAAGATGCATGCGCATCTTATTCTTCCAGTAGGGATATTCAGTTCCATCAAAGACGGGGCATGCAGCGGAGACTTTAATTATCCTTGCAGTCGACATAGCTAAAACTCCAGGTGGTTAAACCGAATCACACAGAACAAGGGAGTACCTTGCTCTGATACAAATTGAAAGTGCGTTATATTGACTAGAGGGGGGTGAATAGGCGATTTTTATGAAAGTCTTCAAAACGTGGAAGTTTCGAAGACAAACGATAGAGATAAACCTATTACCATGCAGCAGAAGGTAGACTACACTAGGCAAGCCATAGTTAAGTATTCAATGAAGTGAAAGCACAATGACTAATAGCAGCTAGGTAGTAAGGATCGGGTAGGAGGATATTATGAAGCCAATCAGATCAAGCAGTCACTCAGTGAAGACAAAGGGTAATGCAATCATATAACGACTTCACAAGGACCAACAGTAAGTAAACGGAAGGGAAGGATGAAACCAGTGACTAGTTGAAGACAATGATTTGTTGGACCAGTTCCAGTTGCTGTGACAACTGTACGTCTGGTTAGGGCGGCTAGGTATTTAAACCTGAGGACACACAGTCCCGGACACCCAGTCCTGAACATGCAGCTCAGGACACCCAGTCCTCACCGTATTCCCCTTGAGCTAAGGACACACAGACCTCGCCCAATCACTCCGGTAAGTCTTCAAGGTAGACTCCCAAACCTTCACAGACTTCATTCACCGGCGATCCACAATGGCTCTTGGATGCTCAGAACGCGACGCCTAACCGGCTGGAGGATTCACAGTCCTCAAGTGTAATAAGTCTTCAGATCACACAGACAAGAAGACTTAAGTGATGCCTAACACTCTTTGGCTCTGGGTGGTTAGGGCTTTATCCTCGCAAGGAATTCTCTCTCAAGGGCTTCGAGGTGGGTTGCTCTCAAACGATAAAAGCCGTATTCTAACTCTGAGCAGCCAACCGTTTATGGTTGTAGGGGGTGGGCTATTTATAGCCACTAGGCAACCCGGCCTGATTTGTCCGAAATGACCCTGGGTCACTAAGGAACTGACACGTGTTCCAACGGTCAGATTTCAAACACACACGGCAACTTTACTTGGGCTACAAGCAAAACTGACTTGTCTGACTCTGGATAAGGTTCGCTCTCATAGTCTTCACTCAAAGACATAGGTTTTGGTTAAGCATCACTTCAATCATTCTGACTGGTTCTCTTGGACCCCACTTAACAGTACAGTGGTTCCTATGACTCAATAAAGAAGAAAAAGAACTACGAAAGATCTGAGTCTTCGAGCTCCATAGGCTTCATGCGATGTCTTCTCTTGTCATAGTCTTCAATGTGAATATCTTCACATACCACCTTTGTCTTCAATGTCTTCATACATTTTTAGGGGTCATCTCTGGTAGGAAAACCGAATCAATGAGGGACTTCTACCTGTGTTATCCTGCAATTCTCACAAACACATTAATCCCTCAACTAGGTTTGTCGTCAATACTCCAAAATCAACTAGGGGTGGCACTAGATGCACTTACAAAAGGGCACCGAGTCCCTTGCGCGTGCTTTTATTGTTGGCTTCCATCTTTTGAATGAAAAGTCCAAATTAAGTTCTATTTTTATATTCGTGTTTCTCATGTTGAGTGCTTTCAAATCAGATCCATTTTGAATTCATTTTAAAGAATTATGAAAATAGATGTTAAGTTTCAACTCTTGAAACTTAGTACGAGCGGTCGATAAAAAATCAAAAAAATTGTGCCTATGAATGACCAAAAATATGTCTTAAAATTTTATCTATGAAAGATGGCAAGAGTGTGCAAGAAAATCGCAGGTTTCAATTAAAAAATCACAAGTTTCAATAATTGAAACTTAAAACTTACGGTGTCATCATGCAGGATCCAACTACTTCGTGAATTGCAAGGCAATCGAGCAGCTTGGCGGGGCTTGGCAGGTGCGTGCCCCTGCGAATTTTCTCAACATTAGGCCATATCAGAACCACGAGTGCATCAAGGACATCTGGGTGTAGAGGCCGAGAGTGTATCCTCCTTTTCAGAAACAATGGTGGGTGCTCTTTGCACAAGCCATGTGCAACCACGTTCCACACGACCAATTCCACCATGAAGCCCGTCAGTGCTTCGACGCGGTGTTGACAGGCACCGGTCAAACCATGAACAAGGCGGTATATTCGCCCGCTATCAACTATCGGCAGCGGCCACTGGTGGAGACTGGGGAAGGCAGATGGATCATTTGTCATGAAGCTCTAGCGACAACTCCGGCTCAACGATCATCCTTGGAAGCTTGGCGACATACATCCTTCACGAGTGATTCGCTAAGCACATGGATGACCACCCACCCCCTCCCCCCCCCCCCCCCCCCCCCACCTTGACAAGGGCCTCAACAAATACATGCCTCAAGAACAAAACAATAGCATACACAAGTGGCTCCACCTCGTGTCCACGTCCCAACCCCACCAGCCATGGCAACTGACATAGCACCGCCTGCGCTACGGACAAACCTCCATACAAACCGCACCGCACGACCAGCTACTTCCCGTATCATCCCGCCGAGGGATCCCCGACGCTGATGGCCACCTTTAAATAAATAAAGATGGACAAGGGTAAGGCCAACGACGGCTTAGGCCGGAGTCCGCACCCAACCGTCACCGCCAGGCGAACGTGGCCGAGTGGCTGCGCCACGAGCGCGCAGCACCAGCTGGTCAGAGACTCCGCGACACCTGGCAGGCCTTCGGCCGTTGGAAGGATGGCGACAGCAACGAGGGTGCCGGCGGCCTCAGAGGCCATGCCTATGAGGTCAACTTTGTTAAATTTCATCCGTTTCACAGCAAATATTTTGAAATTTAACAAATATCACCCATTAAGTATGAATTTTGCCCTCTCTATTTGAAATAAGCAAATCCAAAAGGTCCAGATTGTTTAATTCATATGATGCGAGTGTGTAGTTGCTCTTGGGATTCATACTAGCATAGCCCGCGCGGCGGCACGCCGCGCCTATCGATACGATGTGCTCATATGAATTGTGTTTACTATTTGCAATTAGTGTTATCTATCTCATATAGCAGATTATTGTACATAAAATTTTGGATGCAGGAAAATATGTAGGAAAAAGCAAATTTATTGTCATCATGCATATTGCATGTTACTAAACACGGAAACTCATGTTCGTACATCTCTGATAGGGATAATTTATTCTCGCCAAACATGGCATGCCTCTACTGCAGTAAGATGAAAGAAACTTTTGCTAGATTCGATCATCCTAGTATAGCCGCCTCCAGGATTAGTGCATGTGATGAAGTGATAAAGAACTTTTGCGAATTGTTGCCTCCGGCCCACAGACAGCTTGGTACCTCTGTCCATAATGATATGATCTTCACAATGCGGGCGGTATCACATCGAAGAAGTTGTTGCATATTTTGCTAGAATTCTTGTTTGCCTTGGAAATTCGTTCTGCTGGGTGGTTAGCGGGCCATGCTGAACTGTCATTGCTTTGTTTATGCTTTCTCCTGTGTTGTAAGTAGTTTCTCTTTTACCACTTCAAGTGCATATTAGTTATGATCGTTGATGGTAATATTGTCGATACCACAAATGTACTCCAAGGCCACTTGAGCAGCCTTTTCTTCAACTTCATCTTATGGCTAAGCCTCTGTAAATGTCATTAGGACCAATGATGACGCATGTTTCTATCATGACTCCAGGTAGGCTCCTGTGGGTGTGACCTTGTATTTTTCTAGCTTGGCTGTCAGGCTAACTACTTTAAGAACTATGCGTCTTGGTACGTAGACTGCCAGCTCATCCTGTTGTGAACAAATGTGTTGTGGTTAGGTCTTGCCTTGCATGAAAAGGAAGAGGGAGCTTGAAGTGGTGAGTATGAATTAGTGCTCACCGTGTCGTTCACATTGTTGTTGTTAGAGTGGAAATGCTCTTGGGACGTGCCAAAATCGGGGCTCTTTCTTTTGTTTTGAAGTTGTTTCCCTTCTAGAAAGTTTTTTGTGGGGCATGGATTGTTCACGCTCTTTGGTTTGCCTATGCGCTTAAGGCTGGACGCTTGTTTGTGTGCTTGTGCTTGTATACTTCTTGGTGGATACATAGTAGATGAAAGGGTGAATAAGTCACCACTATCTTTTTTTGGGTTTGCCACGTGGCTCGCATTATCTGTGTGCGGCCTACCTGAGTGGGGTGTGAGGGTGGATGGGTCACATTTGTATCGTCTCGGCTTGCCTAGTAGACGTGTGACACATAGTTAACATTCTCTAGAATCAACTGTCTAGCTAGGGGCGGCCGGTTTGTATGAAAGGGAAATTTTAAAAAGGTGCATTAATGAGTTATTGTTACGTGCTAAACAAGGAAAGTATGTTTTTATCATGACTGCAATAGGTGGATAAAAGGAAGTTTATCAATTGGATACGTTTTTTTTTTACTTTCCATGTACATGATTGTATCTTGAAACTCCATGCGTGTGGCCCCTGTCACTGTGTGTAGTTGACATGTAGCTTTTTTTATCAGCTTTTTTTATCATAAGGAGCTTAGTTGCTTTGTACTCCCTCCATAAAATAAGAGCATTTAGATCACTAAAGTAGTGATAATTATATCTCTTTCAAATCTATATTTGGGTACTGCAGGTTTGTGGTTTAGAGTCTCTTTGATAAAGTAGTGATAGTTATATCGCTTTTAAATATGTATTTGGGTACTGCAGGTGTGGGGTTGAGTCTTTTTGGTTTGAAAGTAGAATAATTGTACGGGCGGCAATGCTAGACACACAACTAAAATGGACCAATAGAATTGGAGATTAGGGTAGGCAGGGGCCCACCCGTAACAGGTCCCTGTGTCTAGGATTATTGTTGTACGGGCTGTCACGTCTTTTTTCCATGCATGCAGTGTCTGCACACGTAGTCACGTCATATATACTATTTTATATTTTTTCAGCAGAGGATGGCGAGTGGAAGTTACGTAGATTAGGGAAAATATGTAAGAAGATTCGTTGCTCTTGCCATTCAAGTGGGAGGAGTAGGCACCATAGCCGACACTTCTGATAGCTGGGTAGCACTATACAGATATGTTTATGTAGTATACAATGAATGGAAGCTTGTATTAGGAAATTAATTATGTCCAAGGTAGAATTTGATCACCTGGGCCACGGCAGCAGTGGACGAAGCATGGGAGTTAATCGCAAATGAAGCTTGATGAGAATGCCGCAGCCACTAGAGTTGGACCCGACCGTGACCCAGGAGCAAGCAGGCTACGCCGGCTCTGCCGTCCTGAGCATGCACACCCACCCGCACCCACATCACGCACAACATGGAGCATGCGCGCGTGCAACGCAGCTGTGCGTGCAAACTCGCGCACACACACACACACACACACACACACACACACACACACACACACACACACACCACACGGATGCAGCAGCATCACTCCAGCCGCAAACATGTCCGCGACAAACCGCAAGGGGCTACAGGGCGACAACAAAGGGAGCGAGAGAAGGAGGCAGGTGTCGTGCGACCGAGGAGCGAAAACCGACGGCGACCGCGACATGAACCAGCGGAAGGCGCCTCGCACATATCCACCATAGCCGCCACCTCATCGCCAGCGAGTAGTCGAGGAGCGGCAGCAAGAAGTGAGCATCTGGCGCGGCCATGCTCATCATATGAGCCACACATGCTAGCCCTAGAGCTCCCGGAGCTGCACCTCGCAGCCCCAACGGCCGAACACCACCTGCACACGACGCGTCCAGCGACACCGAATCCCTCTACGGGAGGCGCTTGAAAATTGTCCTCTTGGAAGACGCCGGGCCAGGAGCTGCGGCGAAGGCGAGACAGCCGTCGTGTGACAGAGTGAGTGCCGTCATGCCACAACATGCGGACGGGGCAACGGAGAGCCGGGGTGCCTCCTCGCCTCATCTATGAAGGGGCGCCAACGGCCTGGCAGGGTTGAGGTCGACTCAACGGGCGCAAGCTGGAACAGCCGGCAAGTTGGAGGGTGCCACCGCAATGAGAGATCGGTAAGCGACGGAGATCGGGAAGGATGTACAGGTGTGCCCGCAGCCGTCGTGGCCGAACAACGACGCGGACGCCAGCCAACAGTTGATGGTGTACGCCATCATCATTTACCCGGCGGCTAGAAGAGGATGTACGGTATATAGGAAGACCACACCCAGCAAGGGAAACAGAAACCGGGCTGCCTCGCCGGCAGCGTCGAGGCACAACATGGGGCATGCATGGATGCGATGCCTCCCGAGCTGCCGTCAAGCCCATGGGTTGCCGCACGCTGCCTTCACTTTGCCGCCTGGAGACGTAGAATCGAGGCGTCGAGCGGCCTCCCGAAGTTGTTGTCCAGCCTGATGCAGCACATAACACACAAGGCTGGGTGCACCCAAAATTACAGCAAGGGAAGCCATCTATTTATAGGCTCAGTAAACGGCAAGATCTCCAGAAACCACGAGAAGAGCGGCACTAATCTAGCGAACTCCCGAACCAACATTGTGAAGCGGCACCGCTCAAAACACCCACTGAGACTGACCAACAGCGGCATGCAACTACAGCGACTGACCAACAGGCAACAGGGGCAGAGATCGACAGCGATGGGACAAACACAACCAATGACCAATCAAAAACCCGAAGAAGCTTCAAGGCAACCTGATCAACAGCGACTGACCGCACCAGGGGACAAACTTCACCGTACAACCTGCCGTACAAACAACATAAAATGCTAAACCAACCAACACAACCATGACGCACGTTCAAAAAATTTCAAACGAAAACCTGGGCACACCACTCATTTCTACACAGCCATATACCAAAATAATACCACGTGCCTCATGCATAATTCACCATAGGTCATTATCATCCAAGTGGCTAAACCTCACGGCAAAAACCTTGCCTGGAATAGATGCTTGGGTATTTGGATGGAATATTTTGATCTAGGTCAAATATCATCAAACATGGTTGGCTTAAGAAAAAAAGACAATATACAAATCCTATAATTATTTTCCAAATTAGTTTCCATTGCCCTAGTGTTCACATGGTTGGCTTAAGAAATAGTTTCATTGCAAAAGAGTGAGTGGGAGGACTTTGCAACTCGGCAAGATTACAGAATCTTCGTCACCAAGTCAAAGGAACTAAACATCGGAAGTAGTTCCAAATTGTTCCACTATGACTAATACGGAAACCCTTACGTGTGATGTAGACATCTTATATCTTATATTTACTAATTGAAAGCACCATCCGTGCTTCCACGTTAATCCTAGGTATTAATAACTAAGAGTCATTGGATATAGTTTAAGATAAAAAATTGGCCGTTAGATGGATGTTGTTTTATTTAGCAAGCCGACTCAATGTATCCCAGGTTTCCAGCCAAAACAAAACTCATATGCGTGTGTTTCTCCTAGAGTCCTACCCAACACATACGCACTAATTATCTCTAGCCGTTGATGAATTATATTATGTCCCCTGGGATGACAAACCCATGTAAGTCGTTCTATGTTTGGTCTCTATCTCCATATGATTCCCCAAAAAACCTCGCCAATTTTTTCCCGTCGACATACATGCCATGGCAAGAAGTGTTGGCTCAAGCCTAATCTAGGGCGATGATCCTGATGCAAGTCGCTGGAGGACTTTTTGCCAAGCGCTACGGTGCTGCCCAAAGCTCTAGCCCTGATGCGGTAATGGCCAGTGCTTTTTAGCACGACAAACACACACATATGTGAAGCTGGCATGAGGTAGTAGAAGCACCTTGATTGATTCCGGCAGCTAGATGCGTACGTTGCACATCCACGCAGGTATACTAATTGATTTTAAATCCAGCTACATAGACAAAACTAGCGTGGGGCATTTGGATGCATACGTACACTAACTAATTCTGGCAGGTGTACTGATTGATTCTAAAGCTGGCTACATAGACGAAGCTAGCATGAGGCACTAAGAAGCACATTGATTAATTCCAGTGGCTGGATGCGATGCGTATGCACGTATACTAATTGATCCTCGAGCTAGGTACAACAAACACACCAACATATGTAGATACTAGCGATTGCTATTGCGCCCGTCTCTCCGGGCTTTATTTCTCAATCGTTTCCTTGCTTTATTTCTCAGAGTGCTGATTACAACGCAGCAAGCAATTAGCAAATGACTAATTATATTTCGGTGATCTACTCCTATTCGCATAGGATGTCTGGCTGAATTTCAATAAATTTGACATCCATCTAACTCTCCTATGGCCTCTTTACCGCATCATGTAGATTTTACGGCTCCACTGCGTAACAGCAGGCAACAGCAATGTCTGAAGTTTCGCTAATCTCAGATTACACTTTGGTCTTGGCTTCCCTGACTGATCGATATGCTGATTCGATCTGCAAATGGTAGCTTGGACTAATTAACTAAATTGGAGAAACCATTGATTTTCTTCCTTTTTAGGGACTTTCTAGGGTATTGTTTTTTTATGTAAGAAGCAATATTGTTTCTCCTTTTTATCTGTCATTGCTGTCATTGTTAATCTCGAGCTACTCATAGTGCTCCATCACGATACCAAAAATTATCAGATGTTAAGTGGTATTATGCAATTATAATCTCTTCGGTTTTGTTGCAACCTTTGGGCTCATACACCAAGTAATCATAAATGTTTGTGGAATTTTATTATCTAGAACACTCAGAGTTTTGACCCATAGAAGTTCATGATGATTGTTTGGGGTCATTCTTACGTGTGTGTATATAGATACATGACATGCAAGCCATCGGAGGAATTTAGACAGTAACTACAAATTAAGCTACAAGTCCAACCTCATATTTGACTGACCATCAACTTATTTAGGCCGGATATATGGTAGCATTTAGGATCATGAAGAAGAAGAAAAATATGTCCATCTTTTGGCGACTACTTAGAAACAACTAATTCCTTCTCAAGAAATATGGAAGCTTATTAGATCTTTCAGTTCACAATTTTTGTGTGCTCTCTTGAAATTTATCCTCTATTCTAACTTCATTCTTGGCACGCTGATTCATATAATATTTTGCACTCTAAATGTGTAAACTAAAATATTTTGCACTCTGAATGTGTTCACAATTTCGGGATTTCCCACTGTTGCCCTCTGAAAACTATTCTTTTGCAACAACTTTTATTTTGAATTATTAGTTTTAAAATCGGTCAATACATGGAGTGATTTACATCCTGATGTTAGAGTCTAATATTCGATATGGCTGCAATTTGATTATGTTCAGAAGCATACTGTGAAAGAATAGTTCTAGCGTTTAGGTCATATTAATTGGTCTCACTAACGTTCTGTGTTGTGCTTTGTAACTTCTTTTTCCCGCAGCAATTGTAACTTATGTAAATAACGATACCAGTGTCCTGCTGAATGCAATGTAGGGTAGTGTATCGACGTTGCTTGACATAGCATAGAGATACTTTATGTCTGTTAATTCCTATGGCGATGGATATTTTCTTGGTAAGTCTCACCTCATTTCTATTTCTTACTTCTATTAGTGATTACTAACTTTGTATATTTTGCTTTCATTTATGAAACCACCCCTCTATGCAAATATCTGCATGATTGTACATGTTGTTGATGTACATACCGGAATGTGTAAACTAAAATATTTAACCAACCATTGTATTCTTATTTGGATAATGATCACAATTGAAAATCTTTATAGAATTTTATTGTTCGTATTCCATTTCTCTAAATAGTATAATTGAGGTTTATATAAAATATTGTCCTTAATCTTTGGAGAAAAATGAGCATCATATAATACTATTGAGGAAAAAATATAAATATGTTATTCTCTATTATGTTAAGAAGGATAATTTCCACAAGATATATTGGATAACATCATAAGTCATATAAGATCCCTAGCCCGTATAGGCGCGCGGTTGGATGACTAGTTTCAATCAAACTTGCAACTGAATCACGCATGATAAGAAAAACACGTGCAAACCGCTGTGGTATGCAGACAAGATATTGTTATTTGACAACAATAAGCCCGCAACATAGAAACAGGCAATGACGGGCCCTGCCTCTGAAAAGTGGTTGAATGCCAAGAAATTCGATATCTCTCCCCCCTCCATCACAACGGCCACCCTCCTCTTCCCGCTCGGAAGCCCTGTCGAAGGTACAAGGAGTGGAGACATGTCTGTTTTGTTTTTTCATAGGTTTTTTGCTTCCATGACGACATTGACGAGGTGGCCGGCGATGGCATGTTGGAATAGAGTCTCTCTGGTATCCCTAACTCGACGGCGTCCAACTCATCACCGATAAAGGGCATGTGAGCGTTTGTATCTCCAGGTCTGCTTGCTCCCTCCAGATCTCGATAGTTGGTGTGTGGGTTGTCTGCAAGATGTTTAATTCTCTTCTTCCTTCCCAATCGTTGTACATGACAGTCTCTTTCTTCGCCAATGAAGATCTCGCTGATCCAAGGACTTTGCCATCACGATTAAGGTGTGTTCATTGGTTTCAGATCCCGGACAGGCCAGGTGGCTCAAGCGGCTTAGAAAACCTGACGGACGATTCCAAGTGTAGAGTCCTCATAGAGGCACAGATGGTTTCCCTTGCTGCAATGATGCTGTTCTCGGTGTGGCTGGTTCTGATCATCGACAACTTGTTGGCGTTAGTGGTTGTTAATTTTCAGTCTTGAAAAGTTCATTTTGTAAAACTGCAGTTCTATCGTTCTTATCTGAATAAAGCAGTTTGTGTTTAAAAAAAACCTAGAGATGCTACATCTACGGATTAGTTTATTACGACATTTATTTTACAAGTTGAGGTGGCGGTTTTCTTATGATCTTTTTTTTAAGGGAAAGCCTCTCGGTATTTTATTTCTTAGCCAAAAGAGTCACATCATTTATTACATAAGGAAGAATGAAATTGGGTGGATCTCCATCCCATTCAAAAGAAGATTGAGTATCATAAGAGTGGTTAGCTAGATGGTGAGCAACTCGATTGGCTTCCCTCAGGCAGTGTTTGAAAGTAACTTCATTGATCATCTTAGCCCTTACAAAACAGTCAGCTAAGGTTGCAGTATAAGGACCAAAGATCTCCAGCTCCCCATTGGATGCGTTGATTAACTCCAAACAATCAGACTCACATGTGATATGGGTGCAGCCCAACTTCTCAACTAGCTCTAGACCTTTTAGTAGGGCGAGGGCCTCCGCCGAGGCAGCATCTAAGATCATCTGAACAGGGCTGGCTGCTCCTGCAACAGCCTCACCTGCGCTGTTACGTATAACGGCGCCAACAGCACCCGTGCCGTCTTGGTGGAAAGTAGCATCAACATTTAGTTTATAGCATCCTCGGCTTGGCTTTTCCCACAATATTTCACGTGGTTTGCTGGAATAGGAAACAGCTCCAAAATTTGGAATAAGTGCCTGAATCGCAAAGACCGTCCGGGGAGGATCCGCCGCATACTCACCCTTCACCGCCTCCCTCCTTTGCCACCATATATACCAGCATGCAACGGCAACTGACTCCTGTAGTCCTAACATACCCAATACTGAACATCCTGTTCGGGTTACAGATAATATGCTCAAGTACTACTGACCATGATAAGTCTGAAATCAGTGCATCCTCAATGACAACCAGGAGTCCTAGAGCAGACCAAACACTCCGTGCACGCTTGCAAGTAAATAATAGATGACGGCTATTTTCCGGACCCGACTGACAAATAGGACATTGCGGCGAGACGGGTTTTCTTATGGTAATTAATAGGGTAAGGAAGCCCACAATAAAATTTTGGAGGGAAGATTTGTTCTGTGGAAAGCGGTCTGTATGTTTTTATGTAGTAATCACCTGTAACTACATACATATTCCTTCTTAATCTGTAAAAAATGGTATTTTGTACATTTGCAGAATTGAACATATTTGAATGTCAAAATGTTCGAGATGTTTTCCGGAATGTTAGAACAACACGAGCAGCTCATGTATCTTTTTAAAAAATCAGCGTCTTGAAGTTAAGGCAAAAAATAATAATCTAACAGCTCCCGGAAAGTGGGCATAAATTTATAGGATCAAGTAAAAATGGCCTTTTCTCCCCACGGACTTACGTGAAGATGATTTCCCCGTAATGTTATGACCACACATGGGAGCAGTTGGCAAGGCCTTTTTTTTCTAAAACTTCTCGCAAACGCCGCCAGAACGCCGCCGCTGCCACCCACCGCCGCCCGCGTCACCTGCCGGAACGCCGCCGCCAGCCACACCCGCGATGCCAACGCCCGCACTCGCGTCGCTGCCACCTGCGCTGCTGCCAGTTGCCACGCCCCACCGCCGCCCCTCTCCTTCAGTAACCGCAACGCCCACCATCATATGTGTCACTGACTGGGGGGCCCTAGCCAATTATATATTTTCTTGCAATTAAAAATAGAATAAAATGGATTTATTGAAAGAAGTTCTGGGGAACTGACAAAAGTTGCTTTCATAAAACTTCGCATAACTTCTACGGGAAGGCCAAAAAACTAGTTATACGGGAAGATTTTTAAGGGGGCTATTAGAGTTGCTCTTATGACCGAATACCTAGTAAAGCTCATTCAATCATAACATTCAGTATTTCCGTCAACAACAATATCGTCTCAATCTGTTTTTTCCACACTCATTTTTTCTAGTTACAACATCAGTTCTTCTGCTCTCAATTCATTCACTACATTTGCTGCTCTAAGTCGAAACTTGGCATCTACACACTTCAACGTCAACCTGTTAGGTGTGAGCAGCTAGGTGCAGCCATCGCAGTAGCCGTCGTCCTCTCTCTTGGGGCGGTGCAGGCTCCACGGATGGACGCTTGCTTGGCACCTCGTGCAGTCCTCTGGAGACGTGACCAGGGTTTTGGTTACCGCTCGAAATTTCAAGATTTACCATGGTTACCACATATTTCGCCCCTCCTCAGTAAATTGTCCTTCGAGCAAAAAAATCAAATTTTTTGAATTTGTTGAATTCAAACGCTCAATGTATGGTAAAGTATGTCAGCACCTCACAGCACTCGCGTAGACAACGTTCCACTGAGCAACTAGCTCTTTTATGATAAATATAAGTTCAAGTGCTATCTAATCTATTTTGAAAGAACTTGAATTCAAAATGAATTATGAATTCCGTTCGAAAATTGTTCAAAATTTGCTTGAATTTTGTGGTAACCATGTTTACCGGTCCCCCTCGGTAAAAATGCCCCATTCTGTAACCAAAACCTTGGGCGTGACCATGACGGCGTGCTGCAGCCATGGCCCATGGAAGCGGCACATGCCTTCCCTCTTGTGGCGGTGCGTGTGTGAAGCGCGAGCAGTCGACCAGCAGACGTGCGGCCATTGCAGCGGCAGTCACCAACTCTCCTGTGGTGGAGCTTGGTTTCACGGGCGGCATCGAGCCCGGAGCAAATGGCGACAGCGGGCGAATGGCAACAGCGACGAAAGGTTGTTTTTCATCGCTGTGCGATTGATCTTCACTTTATGGGCCGCATGGCTTTAGGAATCGCTGCTGCGCTTGCTAGTTTACAGCTTCCTGCCGTCGGATGGGGAACGGCTGCTAGCTATCTACGCCCCTCTAACATACATCCTGGCAGACAAATATCGAGTTGTGGTGGATGGATGATCCTGCTACGCCAGGGGATGGAGTTCTGTTGCACATGTAGAAATCAAACATCGGAAGCCAAATTGCTGAGAAATTAGCAATCAAGATAGTAGAAATGTGTTTTTTTTATGGCGCTATGGATCTATGCCAGAGGGATGGGCTGCGGCGTGACCGGTTCTCCTCGTAGGTCGGCTACTAAATTCTAAACATGAAGGAGAGACTTGACAGTGGGAACAACATATAATCGTTCTTGCACTGGAGTTCACCGTTTCCCCTAGAATTCCGATGCCTCCTTTTCCTATAATCTCCTTGATGTGTGTACAATTAAGCATTCTCATGCGGTAGTGGTTGCACTTGCATATACAATAGTTTGGACACTTGCACGAATACAACAGTAGGGCAACTAAATTGTGAATTTCATATTTTTTTTTAGAAAAGGAGAATCACCCCCGGCCTCTGCATCTGATCGATGCATGCAGCCATTTTATTAATTATTCCCAGAGACCTTACAAAACATTACATCAGTATAAGCCTGGAACCACCATCCTGGCAACACCTGTCGCTACTCCTATCCCCTTGATGCAGGGGTGCCGAATGTCCGAGCCTAATACCAAACAGACATTGCACCAAAACCTAACATCTAAAGCCGGATGCCCCATCCCAGCCACATACCGGGAATGGGTCACATACCGGTCCGGCGCACTCACCGAGGCTACCGCCGCCGTCATCCACATAACCATCTCTAGAGCAGGCACCGACGCAAAGACCTTGCCAGGTCAACTGTCAACGCCACCATGGCGCCAGACAGCGCCACCGCCTTGCAGAGCGGAAAGATACAATGGCGATGGAAAGCAAGAGCTAGGACGAGGAGGGTACCACCGCCGCCACCACCCGCACCCCAACAGCACCCACCGACCACCAAGCTCCCTAAACGGCACCTTCAAGAAGGATACGACGCCGATGGCGCCGCCGCCGCCCAACAAAGTTGGGGCTTTCACCCGGGAGAACTAGGGGAAGGGGGAGTGGCGGGATCAGACCTGTCAGACGCCTCCAAGAAGGGACACGGCGACCTCAGGCGTTGCCGTCGACGCAGCCGACCATGGTCGGCCATGGCTTTCGCCTGGACTGGATTCCCCACCACTAGCACCACCAGCGCCGGTGTCCCATGGAACACGGGCAGGCCGGATGGGGGAGAACACGCCGTACAGGGGGAAGGGGCGCCAGAACTGGCACCGTCGCCCTCGTCCTCCGAGATTCCGCCGCCCGCGCGGCCAAGAACGCCGGAACCAAACGCGCGCCCGCACCACCGCCCGCCGCTAAGCAGGTGGTGCCTCACCAGAGGGGCCGCCGCCCCAGATCCGAAGCCCCCCGCGGAAGCAGAGCAGCAGCTGGCCCCGCCGCCACCTTCCTTGGCGGCGCCCCGGACATGCCCGGAGACTGCCTCTGGCGGCGGCGAGGAAAGGTGGGGGTGGAGGAGGGCTGGGCGCGGCTAGGGTTGGCGGCGGCGAGGAGAGGTGACATGAAAATATTCATATATACATGCGAACTATATATACCACTAGCTTGGGCACATTCCTCAGGAGTACTGTACAAGATGTAGCTCCAGTTATGTGTGTATTTACCACTAGCTTGGCATGCAGTTGGTTGGTTTCAATATTCCTTCTTAATCAGACTAGAGTTGGCACTGTGAAGCAAAGTAGCTACCGTAAAATCACATGTTGCTGTGTGTGGCGACATAAACCGAGTGTAAATTTACGGGTACTCGGCTTGTAGTCGGTTAAACCAAGTACAAACAGGGAAAAAAAACACGGCAAACAGGTACACTCGGCTTCTCTGACAATAAGCTTACACTTGGCTTATAGAGAGAGCTCGACATACAAAACAAAAGGCTCCCGGCTTACAGAGGCGTCCCAGCAACGTTCCCTGCCACGTGGCCATCACGGAGGTAGTTGACGACTCCGTGACGGAGCAACCTATAAATCGAGTGTGTGTTGCAATGCGAAATATAAGCCGAGTACCCGAAAAATGACACTCGTCTTACTATTTGATATTTTAGTGTTTTCCATTGCATTTATATTTACGTAATGTGTTCTATTTATTTTCCCTCTTTCTGACATGTTCTCTCCCAGCAATTTTCATCGCCCATGCGATGCCATAAATTTATTTCTCAATCTCTCTCTAATTACCACCAGTTTTCCACTTTAAAGTTGTGGTATTACCTTAGCATCTTCACACCCCCTAGTGTACCCATATTAGAATCACATGCAAAATAACAAGTTGTTCCGCTAAAATTTGTAGGAGCGGACGAGCTCGCTTGCACACTGAATCGATGTGCACTCGTTCGCATAGGGATCCAGGTCGAGTTGCGTATTATGTATGGTATAGTTTGAGCGGAAATAAAGTATTCGGCTTACACAATACTTATGCGGGCCCACATCTTAACTGGACGGCCGTTCAGGAATTCACGGCCACAGAATCATTGGAAGCACTATCAGTGTTAGCATTGATCATTGCTAGCTATGATCTCTGTTAGCTATGATCTATGTTAGCACTGATCATTGCTAGCACCGCCAATGATCATCTCTCATTTTCTAACTGTCGTTCACTTTACTGACAAGATAATGAATACGGAGTGGCACACATTTGGTGGAGAAACGCCGGTCGTCGTCCACGCAGAGGGTGCCGAGGACCTCATCCCCACAACACAAGTGACTGAGGAGGGAGGTGGTTCCTGGTAGGGTGGACTACATGAGCTTGCCGCTCTGTGCTGGCAGGAGGGTGAGGACCGGCCAGGAGGAGGGTGCATGGGAACCTATTAGATTCTACGTGCAGATCCAGTACAAGGAGGACATCGCCATGCTGGTCATCCCGGCCACCTTCAGGCCAGTGACGAGGCAATGGCTGGTCGTCGCCCCTTCTCACGTCACCAGCCTCTACCAACAAGTGGTGCGAGTTCTGGGTCCAGGTGCAGATATTAAGGGCCACTTGGTGCTCGGGCGCAGCTGGGAGTGCTTCTGTCGGCGGCACAAGATCATCCCCGGAGATCTCCTATAGTCCTGAGTCTCTCCGGGCTGGTGCTGAAGGTGCACATCTTCACCGCCAACACCTCTAACATCTGCAGGG
Organism: Triticum urartu; assembly: GCF_003073215.2. Lineage (NCBI taxonomy): Eukaryota > Viridiplantae > Streptophyta > Magnoliopsida > Poales > Poaceae > Triticum > Triticum urartu. The sequence goes on from NC_053024.1 coordinate 28,113,430, forward strand.
TCCGGTGCTCCAAGCACTGCGTCGACGACATCTCGCATGCCTTCTAGGTTGTCTTTATGTAGATCATCTGAAGTATGAACTAAGCTAGGTCTGAACTGAAGTTTGTTCGTCCGGTTTGCTGCTGAACTTATCTATATTTTGCCAAGGGATCAGCACCCTGCGGTCCAGCAGGGGCATGTGATGCCCTGCTGTCTTAAACTTAAGCATGATACTAATTATTATCTGCCTCTTACAGTTGTTTTTGTTGTGTTGTTCTTGATGTTCTTTTCTGTTATTATTGCTCTTTTGTGATCTAATTGTGTGCCTTTGTTGTCTTCCATGAAGTTCCGCGAATGGGGTGGTAAGGCCACCACTTTTGAAAGGGGTGAGAAAACAACTTCTTGCACGCAACCAAAAAGTTGTGCTTTGCATCTGCTCATCCCAAAAACACAAACTAAGGCAACCAAACAACGTGCCACCATCTGGGCCTTGATGCAATGCAGGCAACCAATCAACATGCAGATGTTGTTTTTTTATCTGCACTACCTCAACCAGGCCTAGATGGATCAAGTATGCAAAGTGGCAAAAATTGGTATAGGTAACCAAACACATCCTTAGAGTTTATTCTAAAAAATATGGCTTTAGTAGTGCTGAATGGTCTTGTATTTTTTGCATTACAAGGGTACATTAATATATAAATAATGTTTATCTTTGCAAAGGAATATATAAAGAAGCGAGCCAATGAGGGAACGTTCCCTCTGAACACTTTCTAGAGCAAAAAATGTATGATACGTAGAAGATGTGTGACGCGGCCAGTCCCCCGCGTGAATCAAAACGCCGTGACACACGATGATAAGCACCTTGGAATCATATAGTTCTTCCACATTTCCCAGTGCCTCCTTTTCCTAGATATATGAATTATGCAGTTTTGATGGGATCTTACAGTAGTGGTTGTACACCTTGTAAGTCGAGCAGTTGTACACTTCTGTTTCGATTGCTAGTGCAGCTAAATTGTGAACTTTATATATGCATAGACCATATATTGCCGCACACCGCATGGGTACTGTTCAAGATCTAGCTCCAATTAATGTCTTTACCAGCTTGGCACGCAGTTGGTAGGTTTCAACATATATCTTCTAAATTAGATCAGAGTTGGCACAGTGAGTTAAATTAGAAGTGTTTGGCCCCGCATCTCATATCTGGCCCATGATATTAGCTAAAGGCATTGTTGCTAAGTGGTGTATAATATTTCAATGTTTTAAACTCAATTTAATTGTTTTCAAGTAGCCTAAAGGTTTATTTATAGGTATAAACAAATCATGATGTTCATTGCACAATTGCTTGGACTACCATGCTAGTTCTCTTGTTAATAATAATTTTCAAATCTCATTGTTTATTTTTGTAATTTTTTTATATTTTTTACTGGTTTTACTACTTTTTGCCGAGTATTTCCTAGTTTAAAAGATCATTTGAAGGTGTAACATGGTTCGGATGGGCACAAATACTCAAAGTAGAGGGTTACTATCCGGACGAGTATACTACCAATGACCATGACAGGAGTCTGCCACCGACATCTCCACTTGATCCACATAAACATCTCCGCTTGATCCACATAATGTGAGAAGTAAAAATCCATGGGACCAATTGGCCCATTCGAAACTTACATTATTAGCAAAAAATTATATAATGGAGTTTTTTTTCTACTTTAGAGGATCACAACATCAGCAACACAGGCCATAACTTGCCAAAACCAACCACTAGGACCGACCGGAGAAAACAAAGAAATCAGGCACCCAGCCCACTAGCCGGCCAATAGGAGAGAAGGTGTTTCGATCAATGAACTTGGAGCTTGACTAGGTGCCATGTTTGCTGGATCGAAATCCTTCTTACGAACCAAGAGCACTAGAGACGCGAAGGGGCTCATGCTACAACGGGTAATGTCATTGTTCACCATCTCACAGAACTGCTTCTCGATCTGTGTTTTCTGCTGTGGTGCATATTTATATGGCCGGACATTGACTGGCACTGCACCTGGCACAAGTGCAATTTGGTGGTCACAGGCACCACGAGCGGGTAATTCCTTCGGCTCCTGGAACAAAGCATCAAACTCCTGTAGCAGTACATGAACAGCTGTAAACCACCACTAAAATTGGGGTCCCCTGCTCCAAAAAAATGTGAATGGAGGCTGAGCACCTCATAGGCCGGTATCCAGAACCTTTTTTGTAAGTTTGTAAGCAATGTCATCTCTGAACCCGTGTCGAACAAAGCGACAAGAGTGCCCTGATCACTATGTTCCTTACTTTATCTGCCGGCTCAGAGATGGCTAAGTCGTGAAATAAGGTGTAGTCGTCCATAATTATGCCGAGGGAGTCGATAATCATCCATGGCGCCCTAGGAATCAAGCAGTGTATGAGAAGATGAGCTGTTGATTCGGCTTCTATACGACACGTACACGCTTCAGTGGAGGCGATCGCTTGCCAGTACCGCACATTGGTAAACATCTAACTTACTCTGCTTGTGTGCGAGCCAAAGAAACATTCAACACCGGTCAGGTGCAAAGTTAGTTTTCCAAGTAAAGCAAACGGGTCATCCGACATTGAAGGTAAGGCAGCTTCATAGGCAACAGTAGTAGATAGGGTTTTTTCCCTCAAGTTCGCATGTGTTTGATAGTAAAGACTGACTTTGTGTGTGTTTGGTAATATTCTTCACACTATTTTTCCTTTTTGGATGTGAATAATTTCTACCAAGGCGCTAAAACTATGGTAAATAAAGTTTTCTATATATTTTGATCATTTACCTATCTATTTGCTACTACTAGTTTATTTGATTACCGAAATGCCATTTTCCGTGTGCTAATCACTACACTATGACCAAGTAGGTAGTTGGAGGCCCATGCAGATTTGTCATCAGTAGTGGAAGGTGTTGATGATGACTCACCGAGCCAAGTACTCAACAGGGAAGGAAGGAGTTAAGAAGTGCCATTAAGGGCGGCCAAACTGTGCGTGAGTGGGAAGACACCAGTGTTGGCCAAAGTGGTTTGTAGCGATGCCGGTACGTAACGGTCAAGCATCCACCGTTCACCTACTTTATGTGTACTAGAACATAAAGGCGCGCGTTGCGGTGCCCGTCTTAATGAAAGAATTATTTAAATATCTAAAAAGTCTAAAAGCCTTTAGTTTTAAGGGGGAAATGAAGAATTGCTATGGTAAATCAGTGTGGATAGTGCGGCATATTAGTTAAAGCTCTAGGTATAGGTTGGAAAATCAAAGGGTGACACTTCCATCATAAAAGTTTGTTTACGTATGACATTTGCTAAGATGTTTGAATATGTGGTGGAGCGCGTCTGATTTTTTTCTAAGGCAGCAAGCAATAGGGAAGCAGGAGCTAATTCTAACTACCATTGAAAAGGCATGAACGTTTTGGCCGCCCTTAATGGCACTTCTTAACTCCTTCCTTCCCTGTTGAGTACTTGGCTCGGTGAGTCATCATCAACACCTTCCACTACTCATTAGTCCAAACCGTTAAGTGGGAAGACACCATCCCCAACACTTAACGACTCATTAGTCCAATAACTTCTGGAGAATTCTAGCAGATATAAAAATGCATATATTCAATTTTTTGTGCACTCAACTTATTAAATAACTGATGCAGCTAGCAGAACATACCTCAAAATTCCTAGCATAGGCTCCATTATCATCTAAAGTGCAGCTGAAATTATAGAACTGATAATTATTTTCATATGGTATCCATCAATTTGCACATTGTTAGTTTTACTCAACGCTGCAACTGTATCTTAGACGTCCCACTTTGATTATAGTGAATCGAGCATCGTTTTAGATCATCTAACTCGTAGAAAGGCTCCTGCACCATCACACAGACAAGTAACTCAGAAAATGTTTTGCTTACTCAGAAGAAGAATGACCTGATATTGATATAGCACAGAAAACGAGCGGTGCAGCTTGATAAAAAAATGTTTTCTTTAATCAGAAGAGAAGTCAAAAGCTGGTTGCAGCTTGGGCCATAGTAATAGTTTAAGCTCTACAATTAACTGGATGAAAATAGGATTTGAACATGAACACGGTGTACTTACGTGAGCCAAAGATAACTTACTGGGGATCAAGATACTGGGAAGAGGGAGGAAACACGCATCCCTAGCTCTTACAATAGACACACTTTGTTTTGTGCAAACTTATATCATACACTAGATCACTGACTGCGCGCGTTGCTGCGCCCGTCTATTTATACAATAAAATTATAAGAAACTTTGTAAGTAAATGGCCACATAGAACACATTACATTTGCATAAACATAAACATATATTATTCAGTAATTAAAGAAAATATCAAGATTCACAGATACATGGTATGACTACATGCACAACAATGTTCGTAGTAATTACAACTAATCCGAACTGCCAAGTCATAAACATCAGGAAAAAAATCATGTATGGCTCAGTAATATCATCTAATTAGACTCAGGAGGAAAAATGTATGAGCATGCATAGCACGGATCCTGGAATAAGATAACAAATGGTGACCAAAAGCTTAGTGCAATAGAAGCAGGAGATCTATAAGAGGAATCCCCCCCCCCCCCTATATCCTTGACGTGGGTAATTAAATTTAGCAAGTGTACTTTGTTTCCTTGATTAGCATCCTCTGGGTAAAAATTTCTATCGAATTAGTTGGCCATAATGCTATCCCAACAAAAAGGAAACTTCATTGTATAGTGGTTCAAGAAGGCAAAGATTTCTTATATCATAATTAAAAAAACGGTATTATCAGCGAGCTATAAACCAATATAAAATATATCTAGAACAACTTAGACGTGGATGTTTCCTTGATATATGATTATATTTGTCAAAGCACATTCAATCTGTGTTACAAGTAAATTAGGAAGTGACGTGAAATACAAATGCAACAAATAAGCTAATAAAGGAATGGCATGTGACAGGAGAAATCATTACTGTGATGCACTGATCAATAGACGTCAAATTTACTTTTTCTAACAGCAAACAACACATATATACTTGTAATCATGGTGTGATTGGCAAGCCATATATGTTTTAAGCCTCAACTTACAACAAATGTGATACACAAAAATGGTAATAATCAAATGGTAAAAATAGGAAAGCCCCCGGTAAAATTCAAGAATCAAGACAGAATCTTTGTAAGGTACAAATATCACGAGAAGACACCCACATAAGATGTTCTGGCTCAAACGCTTACATAAATAACATTCAAGTAAAGTGAACTGAATAAGATTGATGCTTTTGAACTAAATACATACCGAGAATCCTAACAGAAAAATCAATCTGGGGCTGAGCGGCTGCATCCACGTGAGTGTCTACATCAGTGAGTTGCCAACGAAGGGCTCTGGACACGAATTGCCAATATTTAAGAGTGAGCTGAAGTAGAACAAAAGAATCAATCATACCAAAAAATTCACAATGAAATCTCACATTTAGGAAAGATCATGGTCTTAGTTTTTTGAACAATCGTAAGCTACCAGATATGTACTTCACATCTATTCAATAATAGGATGATTTGAGTTATAAAAATAATTAACAATTGAAAAACTTTGTTCGCTATACTATACCTTGTGAGATAGTTACAGTAGGTTGTAGAGCTTTATGATTTGGTGTAGTTAGCTAGTAGTCATACTAATTTCAGGGGCTAAGTGGCAGATATATTGGAGTGCTGGATTTATTGACTTCATCTTGGAAGGCTGAGTGGTTCAAGAAGACATGATCAAATATGTTTATTGATTGCATGAATTGGTGGCATCCATGGGATCCCAATGACCAGAGCTGACCAAGAAGCTCTTGAACCTGAGATGGCAAATTAACTATTGATTAGATTGCGCATGTGATAGGATTAAAATAATGTGATTCTAATTGTCTTACCAGGATCGCTTCCCATACTTAGGATGTCTGCATCGTAGGACGATATGATTGAATGGAGCGGAGACGCGGGTGCGAGCACACAAATCAGCAATTGGTGCCGAGCATAGCACAACATGAACAACATTTTTTTCGACTTTCGGAGCTCTCCGCTCCCAATTTCATTTGCAGCAATGAAACTGATAATACAAAGCAAGTTTCATGGTCACAAGGATCAGCCATGATTTTAAATTAGCAGACAGCAAGAACTCTACAGCCAACTGCTTATTACACGAATATGGGTAGATAGCAACCCAACATCGCGACACAGGAAAGCAACCAATCCCAATAACAAAACTGATGAACCAGAAATACTAATCAAAATACAGTACCGCAACTGTATCTAATCTACCTTAGTGCTCCACAAAACTCCATCTCGCCCTGCTAATCTAAGCACCAAGTGCCCAGCCTCTTCTTGTGCTGAAAATATGAGCCGCAACCTGCAGAAGCCACGTTGCTCCTCTCGCTTGCATGGCTCCCTGTCCTCGTTTCTGTATACCAGATCAAAATTTAAGCCATCGAGCAGCCTGTGCAATCACACTACTCGGGTCATAACGAAACACATTCCTAAAACAATCGTTATTCCTATATTTTCATGATGCTCAAATCACTGCTGTACACCAACTAAATATATGGACAACAACATGAACAACATTTGCGGCAGAAACAAATAATAATTCATTTATAGGGTGGTGATTAAGTACACAACAAATAAATCTGACTGGACTCATCAGTAAATCTTGAGGTGACGAACCACCGGTAGAGAAGGGATTGTGTCGTGGGGAGAAAAAAAATTGCAGAGAGGTTGAAGATGGAGGGGCAACCTAGTGGATCAGAAAAGAATGGATGCTATCCTGGGGGGGGGGGGGGGGGGGCTCAATGGCGTCGAACGTCGATGGCGCGGAGAAGGCAGACATCTCCTCACGTGGCCGAGGTTAGGTCCTGTCCCGGCATGCTGTTCTGACCTCCATGGAAGCCAAGCGAGCTGGCCGCGGCCGTGGAGGATCTGGCCGGCGCCTGGCCTGGTCGATCTCCTTGTTCTCTTCTCTTCTCTTCTGATGAGGTGAGGAGGAGAGGGTGGGAGACAAGGCCGATTGCTTAGGGGGAGAGGATAGGGGCGAAGGCCGGTGGTGAGGAGCCGTGAGGGGGGCCACTGGTCTGCTTGAGGTTGTGGTCGCCGGCGTTGCCGGGCAGGATTCATCCAACCAGCCAGATTGGGAGAAAGGGGAGAGAGGTCGGGGGTAGGAGGAGTCGAATCTGCATCACGATCTGCTTCTGGTGGGGAGACAGCCCATCGGGCCTAATTTAACACCGAGCGTCCAAAAATGCTCATGGAGCAGCGGCCCAGCACGGTGGGCGGTGGATGTATTAGCGAACGAAACGAGCTTAGACACGATTCACTGCTAATCCGACGGTCAAAAATGCTTAGAATTGACGATCCGACAGCCGGAAACGCTAATGACCTGAGAGGGCTGGAAAAGTGCTCAGTTTTAATATCTTAGAATTATTCATTGACCAATCTGCAGCTGCATAGTTAACTGATGAGTAATATTTGAAGTACATAAACAACATGTTTTTGGTACATAGTACATGTAGCTGAAATATATGTCCGCAGAAATGTCTTCATATCTGATTAACAACAACCAAATCGCAAATAAGATGGCAACATCAGAAACCTGCGGTTGGTTGTGAGCAGTGAAGATTAACAGTGTTAGAATATTTAGGAGGGATAATTACCTGAGGTTAATGGTGAAACTGTCATCGTATTTTCTTCACATCATACCAGACAATTCATCAATCAATTCAAGTGCGAAGGTCAAAGAGCCATGTCAACGGAAAAGGAGCAAATGTTATATAGTCCAAGTTGTAGAATTCCTGACTCACTTATCAAGCGTGTATCAGCCGGCGGTAGGGTATCATTGGGAGGCCCCGGTATGCTTGCGGCAACAGGGTAATTGGCCATGGTCAGCGCAAGCCACAGTAAAATTCTTGAGCTCCGCCGCCGCCGGATGCCGAGATAGGGGGTTGGTAGTGCCGCGGGGCGCCCAGAGCATATGCAAGCTCGATGGTTGCGAGATTGGTGGTTAGCTTGCGCCGTCTCCGTTGTTATAGCCTCGGGATCATGGATACCGCATAAAATAAAAGGATGATGATGCGAGCGGAGGAAAGTACTTGTAGGCAGAAACTGCCATTCGTTAGAACTAGAAGAAGAGGAAACACAAGGTCGGCCATCTTCTGCGCCATTAAGCTTGAACCTTGAAGAAACTACTGCGGCGCCATCATGGCCTTCCCCACGCCGCCACTCCGCCTCCCAACCTGTCGTCGTCGACGTCGCTGTTGGAATAAGCCACGGCGTCCGGCTCGTCGGGCGCGTCGGGGGGACGCGCGGGACGTGCGGGATGAAGTAGCGTGGCATGTGTGTGACCGGGCATTGTATGGCCTGCGTGCGTGTGTGCGTGTAGGAGTCTAGATTGAGTCGGACTGTGGCTGAGCCTGCGATCGTGTGGCGAGGCAGGCAGGATGCAGCGGTAGCATGATGGCACCAGGTCTTGCGGAGGAGCTGGCTGCGCACGTTCGAGGGAAGACCAGATCGCCATGGACTCCGTGAGGGCTACGTATTGTTAGCTATTAAGCCGGCTGTACGTTTGAGTCTGTTAGTACATGCGTGGGTGCTACGTCTCTGTTGGCTACAAAAAAGACTGTGAAATTCTAGTCTGGTGTGGCGTTGTGTATCCAGTTGAGATAATAGAAAAAAGGGGTGTTTGAACGCCGGGGCGTTTGTCGCCGGGGCGTTGGTCGCCAGAAAACTATCTCTTGTTCCTTCTTCTACCTCTAGTCCTAAGTGAGAGAGAGAGAGCGGCAACAACAGTCGCTCCGCCTTGCGAGGAGACCGAGCCTGGTTCGCCTCATTAGAAGGAACTGGGCTTAAGATAAAGGCCCGATCTTCTGTCCCCCTCACGACCATGCGGCCCAGTTCATTAGAAGGCTCCAAAATTGATCGGCCGAGCAGCGGCCCTTTAGAGGTTGGCCCGGCCGGCTCGCACGGCCTGACAAGGCAAACGAGAGGTCAGGGATGCCGCTAGATGACAGAATGATCCGACGCGTTCGTACCATTGATCGGACGGGTACATGAGTCAAATCGCTGAGAGGGGTCGTTGGTGGCTTTATTATACTGTTTTTTAATTGTGACACCAGCTTTATGTCTCTTTCCTATTTTTCAACTCACCTTGTCTTGTCAAGAAACAAGGAGAGTGAGCATGGAAGGGAGACGAAAATCCAGCTCGATTCCGAGCTCATATGCTCCCCACATGACCAATAAAAAACTACTCAAAAAGTCGGAGTAAATTTTTGTATGCTGATTAGACATTCTTGTGCAGAAGAGCATGCCTCGGAAAGTCGGGGAAGAGTTCATGAACCTAAAATGAAGGCATGTTGGTAGGAAATGAGTACTCGACCCTGAGAAGAAACAGTGTAATCTGCCCATGTTTCCAAACAAGTTTAAAAACCTGATGGCTAGGGCTAGCTTTGGCTAACTGTCATGCTTTACCATTTGTGCCATGTGACTTGTCTTCTGCACTGCACGCATGCAAATCTACACATTGTATCCCACCTCCATGAGCACCACCTCAATTTTTGAATCAACAAACCGAAAAGATGTTGGCCATCAAAAGATAGAGAGTCAAGAAGGGTGCTCGACGTTGCATGAATCATGTTCGAAGGGTTGTGCAAACTAGGATGTTTGTGGAAGAACGAGGTAGGTGTATCTTCATTCTTGGTAATAGGTAATAGGTATATGGTTTTCCCTGATTCGTCGGTGCCTTTTTTTTCCTATATATGTGATTAATGCACCTATAAGACTAGCCACAGTGGGAGTAACTTCAGCAGTAACATTGAGTCCAACTCAGCAAATTTGCTTATGTGGCAATGAGTTAATGAAGAGAGAGGTAGTTATAGTAACTTAGCTAGTTACTGTAACATCACATGTTCCAATGCAATATGAGTCTATAACCTAATAAATGAATCTTTGCATGTTATCACACTTAAGTTACTATCCATTATAAAAGTGGTAACATAGTCTAGAAATATGTGTATGTTACTGATGTATGTTACTATCCATTGTGGCTAGTCTAACTAAACGGTCGATCTGTTAAGGCAGTTCTGGCACAACAAGTACATTGGCAATCTTGCTCATTGGAACACCCCTGTCCTAGCGCTCTCCTCTACTAGCACCGCGTGCCGCTCCGGCCGCGGCGGCCACCCCATTCGCCTGCTGCCACTCCGGCGCCGGCGACCACCATACCCGTTCGGGATCTCTCCCAACATGGCCCTTTCTGATCTCAAGTTTGAGCCCGGGTTGGCGTTCGAGGCCTTCATCTGGAAGCAATTTGGTGTCCCAGTGAATCATTTTGATGGTAGGAAGCTCAGGGAATTTGTCATGGTCGCGGAATTCTCTCGATCAAGGCTTCGCATCAACAATGACTCGGTCAGTCTTATTCTGCAATCTTGTTTTGGTGGTCATGCCTCTCGCTTCAAGGTCTCCTGTCTGCAAAATTGGTCTTTCAAATTCATCATTGCTTCTAGAGATGTGGGTTTCGCTATTGTCAAAGGTGGGAATTGTTCCAATGATCTTTTCAATATGGGTTTCTTTCTTTGGGGCAAGGGAGGCCCAGATTTTCGCAAAGAATTCAGACTTTATCAGCAAGAAATTGATCAGGAATGGACTCTGGTTGATCGTTCCAAGGAGTGTAGATCCTACGCTGAAGCAGTTCAATCTCCGAGGATTTTTCCTTCGGGGAACTAGGATGTTCATCATTCAGGTATGCAAGATTTGCCTGTCTCTCAACGCCCGATTCATTCAAGGCGGTCATCAAACCCCATCTTAACCGAACCCAATAGCATCGCTCTTGATAGGGCGGGATCTAGGGGCATTAAAATTGATGGTCTTGACAATCGTTCGGGTGCCTCTCAGGCCCACAATGGTAGATCTCCCTTTTGCGTCCGTTGCCTAGCAACGGGCCACTCTCGGCCCAGTTGTACTAATAAAATCCGCTGCCATGGGTGCAATAGAGTGGGCCATGTTAAGGCTAACTGTAGAGGGAGTGGCGCAATTAATGCACCGCCTTCCAATCCAGTGCCTATCAACCAGCAGCAAAATCCGAGGGCCACGGATTCGCGAGTGAACTGACCATCCCATGGTGAGGCCCACCCTGTCAGCGACTCCATTTAGAGTCCTGTTTAGTCAAATAAGCCTGACTCGCGACCTCGGGGACCACCCACCAATGAGATAGCTCGGCTTGACGCCTCCGATTCCCACCGCGGTGCTACTCCCCTGCAACATCCGCATTCATCTCCTCTGCTTTCCACTGTTGCTCCTTTGAGCTCGTCGGCACTGTCAACCATGGCTACGTTCCCCTTCGATCCCACACCCTTCCTCCCAGCAAGCTGCCACGCCATTGAGGTCGACGGCAGACCTGCTCGTCATCGCATCATCCATGGTGCTCTCGCTCTCGCCAACGAAGACCTTGCTATTGCTACAATCGTCCCAATGCCACAAGGTGAGGCTGCTTTCGTCAATGTTCAAGAAGTTCTGAGTGATTTCCTCCATTCCAAGCGCATGGGAGTCTCTTCTATATCTCGTTGCCCTTTTGGACAAGCTTTTGTGAGATTGGTTAGTGCGGCAGATCGAGATTTCCTGGTCAATAGAAGGCCACATGCTTTTGGAGATGTCCATGTTGTTTTTCAAAGGCACAATGAGGGTTTGAATTGGAGGAACTTTGAACTCAACAGAGATGTTTGGCTTCTGATTGTGGGTTTCCCTGCTGATCTACGCTCTTTCTATGAACTCTCTAATGACAGTGATGCCTTTGGGCAACTGATGGTTTGGGATAGATTTAAATCCACTGATGCAGCAGTTGTTGTTCGTGTTAAGATTGATGCGCTTTGTGACATTCCAACCAGTATTCTGGTCTCTGGTGCTAAAGGCTTTAGTGGACAATCTTGGACATGTCCGGTGATCATCTTTGAAGACATGCCTCTGGGAAACCCTCCACCTGATGAAGATCCTCTGCCTGCAAATGGAAATCCTCACCCTAGACCGCAAGAGAAATTTCACCACCCCAACCAAAATCTAATTGTAGGACCTGTTGGCTTTCATCTTATTCAACAAGAGAATGAGGTTTTAAAGCAAGAGGAAGAAGAGGAAGGCTGTGGGCACTGGGCTATGCCTCAGCAGCAGCAACCTATTGATCAAGAAATTCATGCAGGAGAGTTTCTGGAGCTGAATGATTTGCTTGATCCCCTTGAGGAAGAAGTGCACATTGAAGAAGGCGATGTTCTGATTTTATATCTTGGTTTGAATATTGGATTACCTGTAGGTGCAACTCTGTCAGATAACTCTGCCTTTGGAGCCCCCCCCTCCCCAAACCTTGAAGAATTGCTGGCTCCTCTGGTCATCCCAAATAATCACCCAGAAATCCAGGCAAACTTTGATCTCAATCTACCATTTGTAGAACCACTTGCAGCTCAAGTGGTACAAGGTGTGGATCAAATTGTTTTGCATCCTAACATTGATGACATGTTTCATGAGGTGCAGCCTGATGTTGCAGTCCAATAAGCTGAGATCGCTCCAGATTTGCTGCAAGTAGTTCAAGAAGCTCCTCAGTTGACTTTAGTTCCACATGAGAGCATCCCTGGCACTGCTAATGTTTTTGCTTTGGTAGGCAATCATAGCCCTATCAATGTACCTTCAGAACTTGCCAAATTTGTCCCAGCTGAAGCTCTTCTGGGTAACTGTTGCTCCAACGCCTTGGATTAGGATATTGCAGCAGCTGCCTCTCTGATGCCAGTACATGCTCACACCGAACCTGACAATTCTGAAGGTACCAGTTTCGGACCCCCACCTGGCTTCCCTCTCCCACTCTTCAATGTTGTAGCTCCTGCTCCTCTTATGTCAGACTTGCAGCAGTTGGATCCTCACTTCAGAGACTTAATTGTAGACACCTCTTTGCCAGATGCAGGGGAGGATTTTCTGTCTAAGGAGGGACTGGAACTGTGGGACAAGCACTTCATGCCTGCTGAGGGAAGGGACAAAGTGGTTCAGGTACCATGTGAATGGTTTAAATTTATTATGGTTGCTCTCTTAACACCAGACAATTTTGATTGGGCAAAATCCTTGGTCTCCTCTCAACTTTGGAACTACATCATTGAAGGATCTATTAATAAGAAGTTTATCCCTTTTGCTTTCCCTGATTCATGTGTTGCTGGCCATGCTCCTACTTGCCAACGTGTTAGCCTGGAACAAGAGGTCTCTTCAGACCTTCCTGCTACTCCAACACATCACAGGGTTGAGGAGGATCATGGAGCTCGCTCGGCAAGCACCTCTACTGTCTATGCTCGGAAGAAAAGGAAGGACAAGGCTCCATCTGTGAAACTGAGGTACGGAGAAGTTATAGATTACACGAAGCTAATAAAGGCTTTAGAGGAAAAGCTTGCAAAGATAAGAACTGCTTGCCTTGCAGCATTGAGCCACCCGCGCTTCCCTCAAGAGTTATTAAAAATCTTTCTGTTTCCTTTTGCACGGCTCAGGCTAAGGACTGCTCTGAGGAAATGCTTTAGCAGCCCATGAAAAAGAAGGAGGCCAAGAACACTGCTAATGCTAAGGGGGTGCAGAAGAAGCCTGCAATCTTCAAGCCCTAGAGTTTTAGTGCCAGTTAGGCTGCTCTGTAATGATGATGGACTTTGTGTTTTAAATCTTTTGTCAGTAAGATGCTCATGTTAATCTGGAACTTTTCCATGTGGAACTCCTTTTGGTTCAGACTTGTAAACACTTCGCCAGTTATGATGTATGCAAACTTCCTTTATCCAAGTCTTATTTGTCTCATGTGCTGGAAAGTTACCTGGAAAGTTATGTGTGGCTTGGATTTCATCAGTAATGATTGGTGTTTGAAAATTTTGGATCAGTTTGGGTTGATCACAACTTGTGGGCTCTTGCGAGTTTGCCCCATTTGCACAGTCAAGGGACTTATTCTTACTCCATACAACTTTAAATACTTTTGCCTAAAATGAGTAGAAATTGGAACATTTTGAACTGGAACATTAGGGGTATTAATGATTCTAACAAATGGCTGGCTTTGAGAAGTAAGATTGATGAACCTAATGCAGACATCATCTGCATTCAAGAGACTAAAAGAGAACTTTTTGATGCAAGATACCTCAAGAACTTTTGTCCTAGGAGAATCAATCATTTTGAATATCTACCATCAGTTGGTGCTTCAGGAGGGCTTCTTATTTCCTGGAATGGCTCTCTATTTTCGGGAGAACACCTTTTTAATAATAATTTCTCCTTGTCTGTTCGTTTTACCTCTGCTCTGTCTGGTGAATCCTTCATACTCTCAAATATTTATGGCCCTTGTCAAGGACCATAAAGAGTTCAATTTTTGAATTGGCTCAAAGATATTCAAATGCCTGCAGCTACCACATGGATTATCATGGGTGATTTTAATTATATCAGATTTCCAAGTGATAGAAATAGGGCTGGAGGAAACTTCACAAACATGTTGCAATTTAAAGAGGCCATCAATACCCTTGCTTTGGTAGAAATACCACTGAAGGGAAGACATTACACTTGGAGCAATATGCAAGATGCCCCTCTCTAGGAGAAGTTGGATTGGGTTTTTTACCTCAGAATCTTGGACTACTGAATTCCCTAATACATTGGTCCTACCCCTTGCCAAACCAATATCTGATCACACTCCATGTTTGGTTCAAATTGGTACACACATTCCCAAGTCTAAACTTTTTAGGTTTGAAAACTTCTGCATGAAAGTGCAGGGCTTCAAGGAGTGGTCAAACACAACTGGGAACAGGCAACTCACATCTCTGACTCTGCCAAGAGAATTTCAGCTAAATTCAAGAGATTGAGAAAGTGCCTCAAAATCTGGGCTAAAAGCATTTCACAGCTCACTGTCTCTTTAAAACATACCAATGAGGTGATTCTGCTCCTTGATACTATTGAAGAACTCAGTCCCTTAACTATCTCAGAATGGAATGGCAGAAACTTCCTAAAACAGCACTTGTTGCAACTTCTGGAGTGGCAAAGGATTTACTAGCAACAGAGAGCCACCATCAGATGGGTCAAATTTGGAGAAGCTAATTCCAAATATTTTCAAGCCAACGCCACCATTAAATACAGAGTGAACCACATTGACAGCTTGCAATATGAGGCTGGCAACATTTGCAGAGAGCATCATCTGAAGGCTGGTATTCTATTAAATGCTTTCAAGAAAAGACTTAGCACTTCCAGCCTTAGTTTTAATCTTCTTCAGCTGGACTCTCTGATTGATAGAGCTACTAACTTATCAGTTGTGGAACAATCTTTCTCCAAAGCTAAGATTGACAAAGTGGTTCAGGGTTTGCCTTCTGATAAAGCCCCTGGTCTAGATGGTTTCAACACTGATTTTATTAAATTTTATTGGGATATCATCTTCTCAGATTTCTATGCACTGATTGAGGATTTCTTCAATGGAACCATCAGTTTACAGAGCATCAACAGTTCATATATTACACTCATTCCAAAGAAAGATGCTCCAACTACTCCAAATGACTTCAGACCCATTTCTCTGCTTAATTGCTCCATCAAGATTATCACCAAATTACTTGCCAACAGACTGCAAACAGTAATTTTAAAGCCGGTTCATACAAATCAGTATGGTTTCATTAAATCAAGATCTATATAGGACTGTTTGGCTCGGGCTTATGAGTATCTTTACCAGTGCAAATTCTCCAACCAAGAGTTGGTAATTCTTAAGCTAGACTTTGAGAAGGCTTTTGATATGATTGAGCATCAGACCATCAAAGATATTTTAATTGCTCGTGGCTTTGGACCTAGATGGCTCATGTGGATGGACATGATTTTCACTTCTGGCTTCTCCTCAATGCTCCTCAATGGTGTGCCAGGGAAGCAGTTCTTGTGCAAAAGAGGTGTTAGACAAGGAGACCCTTTTTCCCCTCTGCTCTTTGTACTTGCTGCTGATTTGCTCCAATCAATTCTAAACAAAGCAATGGTGTCAGGTCTCATATCAAAACCTCTTGAGCTACATCCCTGTCCAGATTTCCCAGTAATCCAATATGTAGATGACACAGTCTTAATCATGCCTGCATGTAGTGTGCAATTAAAGCAACTCAAAAGTCTCCTGATGCATTTCTATGCCTACACTGGCTTAAGGATAAACGTTGACAAGTATGCAATGATTTCAATCAACACTCCAGATCAAAAGATGCAACTCCTGGCAAATAATTTGGGATGTTCTATTGGTACTCTTCCTTTCACCTATCTTGGTTTACCTCTCAGCCTACTCAAACCTAAGCTGGAAGACTTTGCCCCTATCATTAAAAGGATTGACAGAAGATTTGCTAGCTACTCCACTTTGCTTTCTTATGGGGATAAACTCACACTCATTAAGTCTGTTTTCACAAGCTTGCCAACCTTCTTCATGAGCACACTCATCCTCCCTGCTGGTATAGTTGATCAGATCAATAAATTACTCAGACTGTGCTTTTAGAGAAAGTATGGTTTGGAAGAAAGAGGTACTGCTCTGATTGCCTGGAAAAAAGTTTGTGTTCCTAAAGATCAAGGAGATTTGGGAATTCTAGACATTGCCACACACAACAGATGTTTATTGATGAAGCATATTCATAAATTCCTGAATCATGTTGACCTCCCCTGGGTGAATCTTATTTGGGCATCTTACTATCCCAACGGCATCCTCACCTCCAGACCAATGGGATCCTTTTGGTGGAAAGGAATCCTTAAGTTGCTCCCTCTATTCAAACATTGGGCTAAGGGAGAGGTTGGTACTGGTAGCACCATAAATTTCTGGCAGGATAATTGGGGCCATGCTACTCTCCAACATAAATATCCATAGCTATATTCTTTCTCACTCAGAGAAGACTTGTCAGTACAAGGATTTATGCAAATGGACAACCCTCTGGATAATTTCCACACGCCTCTTTCCATCCAAGCTTTGCAACAGTTTCAGGAACTTCAGTCCATCCTTCAAGACACACAGCTCTCTGCCCATAATGACTTTTGGAGTTATTCCTGGGGTACTTCTTTCTCCTTAATCAAAATGTACAAATGCTTGGCACAGAAAGATCAATACCCACCTGCCATTTTCAAGAAAATTTGGAAGATTGCAGCTATTTTGAGATACAAATTTTTTTCTGGCTCATCTTGCATGATAGAGTCAACTCCAGGGGCCTCCTCAAAGGAAAATCCTTTCATCTTCCTTCCTATGATTGTGAGACATGCCATGTTAGGACAGAAGAAACAACCTTGCATCTTTTTTGGGACTGTGATTTTGCTCAAGCTTGCTGGAATTCCATCCTAGGACAGCGAATACGTGGCATTTCGATATTTGATGAAATTTTACTTCTCTCAGAAACATTTCCTCCCAACATTGCTATGGAAATTCTGATCATGGGTTGTTCGAACATTTGGATGCAACGCAGTGGGAAGATCTTCAAAGCTCATATCCCTTCTGTTCAAGCTTGGAGAAGAGGCCTTATGGCTGACTTACTCCTTCTTCAGCATCGCATCAAGGACAAGTTTAAATCTTTGCTTGTCAATTGGACAGAACCTCGCATCAAGAACAGTTTGTAAGCTAGTTTATCATGTTGCCATTTGGTTTCCACAAAACTGGAGTTGGTTGAACTCCTTGTAAATTCCAACTTTTGTTTGTTTATTTTAATATATTAATACCGTAGAACGATTGTTCTATGTTTTCGGTTTAAAAAACAAGTACATTGAACGATTGTAACTGTTCGATGCTAACCCTGATATAACACTTACATTTCTATTGCGCTAGCACAACTAAATCGTGAAGATGTATGTGCTGACTATATGGTCGCACACACCACGTGCAAGGTCCAAGATCTCCTTCCAATTGATGTATTCAATTACTATCTTCGGATAAAGTTGGTAGATTTTAGTATATCTTGCTAATCAGATGAGATTAGGCACCTTAAAAAAATAGAAGTGTTTTGCTCCATATCTTACAAATTTGAATCCACAAGATCTTTAAGCGACATAAGTTGATTTGGAAACTACCGTCAGCTAGGCACAAAACCATCTTCAAACATCCTATTATGAAATACCCATGCACTGGAGGATATACCATGTAATTTGATCTCTTCTTATATAGCCTAATATTTTTTACAAAATTTCTCGATGAAACTTATTAGGCCTAAGTACATAGGAAAGAGTCATATGCTTATTCTATAGTTTCCCGGGCACAACTAGGTCATTCTACTTAAACCAGAGACCTTGATTGCGAGTTAAATCATCAAGGCTTCGTAATATGGTATCGAAAAATTTAACCAAAAGAATTACACATGAGTGCAAAAACACTGAAAACTAACTTTATGGATATGTTGCGCAGAAGGGATCCTTGAATAAGAGGGAAAAATCTTAGGAACTTAAAAAGCTAGGCATGCTCACGAAAATACAAAGGTGAACATGGTTTCACGCGTACCCATGTGAATAGTAAATTCATAAAAAGTACTGGAAAAACTTAAAAAGTTCTGAAATTTCGTGGTATGAAACTTAGTCGACCATTCTACTCATGTGTGAAGTTTCGTGATGTATTGCCACCCATGGCATTTTTAGTGAAGAAAATACAATTGTGACCATACTATTCATCAAACAGTGTTTTTTTAGCTTTGATTTTGTCATATTTGCCCAGATTACCACAGATGTAATTTCTTCATGAAACTTCATATGCAAGTATACCGGTTGACTGAGTATATTAAAAAAATTAAATGTTTTTATTTTTAGGTTTTTAAAATTTACTATTCATAAGAGATGCACGTGGAACCGTATTCACCAAATCTGCGTCCGGCATGCTCGTGACTACAAAAGGGATAGTCAATCCTCGGGGTAAAGAAATAATCAAAACCATGGTGGCTTGGTAGTGTGTGGCTCTCGTTCTCATGCTTCGTCATTCATTAGTTCTTTTTCTTAAAAGGAGGAAAGTCCCCGACCTCTATGCACCAGCATGATGCATGCAGCCATTTTATTTAACAAAAATACAAACACAAAGTCTGAGTTCCAGTGTTGGCTCACAAAAGGAGCCTAATGAAGCAAAAAGGAAAAGTATAATATGACACATCCGGTGAAAAACTAGGCTACAATGACTAAAACATAGCCTGTTAATAGCTCGTCATCCAAATCGGTTAAAGATAGCCCATGGTACCATCTCCCCAGGGCCGGTCATATGATTTTGGGGGCCTGGGGCGAGACTAAAACTCGGGGCCCTTAATATAGACATCCTAACAATAAAAAGTGATATACATATATATTACCTTAAAATTTTCTTCTATTATTCCTCGATTCAAAGTCACTTATGATGGTGGTGATGTTAGTATCTATCTAATAATTTCTTCTCGAAGCATAATGTTGCCAAACCATTTAAACTCTCTTTGAGTCACTGTTTCTCTCAATTGCTTAATTTCCTATTATAATGAGCATAATAAAAATATTTTCATCGTGTAGATGGTATTTCATTTTTTTGTCTTCTCTCATAGGCCGCTTCTCAATTAAGATGGCTCTTGCTTTACTATCAAGATTATCCAAATTTCTTGGCTCATAAATTGATAAATATCAGCAGTATAAATTGGTTGTTCATCAACACTAGCTGACTATGCCTATGCATCAAATGAATTACCTACATTCTCGGAGCCACAAGATGTTGGTGTCACCATTTTCTTCTTGCTCATCAGATTCTGAGTTCCCATCAGTTGATTGTCCTTTCTCTTTGACAACTATCACCAACTCATCATTTGGGTTTATTGAAATAGGGGAAGCACCAGTATTACTCAAAAATTGATGAATATTTACGAGCTGTGATTGTACCAAATCATCCGCAGCTTTCTTCATTTTCCTGTTATCACTACGAGATGGATACTTTCCCAACATGATAAGACACAATACTGAAAAAAATAAAAAATAAATGCATCAATTGACTATTATTGAAGAGCTATTCATCTAGGAGACTAGGAACCGCAATATGAATATAGGACATACCTCGGAAGGTCGGATTGTTGATGGACGGAGAGCACAGCGGAGGTGCGACGGCCGCCCAGGAACTGAAATCGGTGACAATCTGAATTAGCAAAGAAATTAGATTTAGGAGAATAGGGGAAAAAAAGAGCACCGTACGCGTAGTCGCGATGACATAAGGGCATGTACAATGGTGCTATCTTAGGAGTGCCACGTAGGATTAATGATGAGGTGGAGGAGAGAGAACTCGTAAGAAAATGCTTGTCTTCTCTTATTTAAGATAAGACAAGAGATGATCTCTTAGCACAATTTGTCTCACCATATTTTAAGGAATTGCTAATTAATAAAGATAAGGGTAAGATATAACCCATCGTAGACATACTTTTTTGTCATCTCTAAATTGCATGCAAGACTTAAGATAAGACTGTCTTATCAACCATTGTACATGCCCTAAGCGTCGGCGCCCGCTAGAAAATTGAGGATCGCTGCGTGAATACAGCGTGATGTGATAGGATGGAAGGATCAATAAGTTCCTATTTTCTCGACATGCACGTACTATAACTTGGAAAGAATCGGAAGGGATCAATCAGTCCGTTTTTTCTTCTACGTGCACGTCCTGCCTCGCTGCGTGAGGCCCTCAGGCCAGACGTCCAGCTCAATTTTTTTTCTTTTATCACGGAAAACATATTGGGCCATAGCCTAGTTGTATACCCTGGGGGGGGGGCTCGATTTTGGGGGCCCGGGGCGGCTGCCCCCCTGCCCCCCCTCAGGGCCGGCCCTGCATCTCCCATTGATTGCACCCAGTAAACAAAAGTTTCCTGGAGTCCACAAGAGTGAGTAATATTCACGTACTGATCCAAACAGTGGCTCCGTAGATAACTTGCAAAAAGTCATACACAATTTTCCGGTTAAAGATCATATCATTTCTGCAGTTCCATATAGCCCAAAATAATGCGCATATCTCTATCCGAATATGTCTCCCAATATTGATTCCACACCATCAATCCACGTTCCAAATAATGTGTTGATGCTAGTGGGAGGAGTAATGCTGAAGGCTATATGAATTGTCCGCCAAAGCAGTTTGGCTAGCGGACAGTCGATAAAGAGGTCTTCTATATTTTCATCATGGTCGCAAAAACAATATCGAGAGCTACCCACCCATATTCGCTTTAACAAGTTATACTTGGTTAAGATCACTTCTTTGTGGACAAACCACATGAAAATTCAAATCCTCAACGGAACTTTAATCTTCCAGATATGATGTGATCTCGAGATTGGCCCAGAATCAATTAGATCCAGATACATAGATTTCACTGTGAATTTACCATTCCTAGATAGTTTCCTGGTAATGCATCTGGTTGGTTCGAAAGTTGAACGTTCATCAACCTGCGCACCAAGTGCAGCCAAGAGTTCCAACGTTCCCCCACCAGAGACCTCCTGAATAGGATATTAAGAGGGACCGTTTGTAATTTTGTAGCAACATAAACTTCGTTACGTTGTACAACATTATATAACATGAGATATTGCAGGGCTAAAGGTGTCTCCCCTAACCAGGCATCTTCTCAGAATCTAGTCGTGGCGCCGTTAGCAATGATAAATTTCATCCTCCAAAAAAAGGTTTCTTACATCCTCAATAACCCCTTCCAGAACGACGAATCATTAGGTCAAGTAGTAACGTGGGCCAATGTCTTAGATTGTAGATACTTATTACGCAAAATTTGTGCCCACATACCCTCTGTCTCAACATACAACCGAAATAGCCCACCCTGGTTTTTGGGTCTGCAAATTATATATCATCTGGCCAATCTCCATTTCGCCTTAACTTCATCGCATTGCCAGAAAAAAAGAAATCGATAAAAGTTAAATATTTTTCGTATGTATTTCAAAGAAAGACAAAATGAACCTCGGCAAACTAGTCAGAACTGAGGTTATCAACATAAGCCGCCCCCCATAAGACATAAACTTGCCCTCCAGCAACTTAGCCTTTTTTCAAATCAATTTTCAATGTGTTTCCACTCCTTATTCGATAGTTTGCGATGGTGAATTGGTATTCCTAGTTAACTAAACGGTAGAGAGCCCATTTCACATCCTAACAACTGTCTGTATGCATCTTGTTCCTCTTTGACTCTCACAAAATAGAACAATTCGCTCTTGACATTCATTAGTAACACCTGACTAGGCTACAATGCGTCCGTATGCCCATCCGCGCGCCGCTTCAGCTAGCACAACCTCCGTCTTCGAGACTACAAATCGAGAAGATGTTCACCAACAAAACAGAAAGAACACAATGTAGGGTGCTCCACACGCTACTTATCATCTACTTGAGACTGTGCAAACTAGGGGGCACGTCTCGGATAACGAGATATCTCCGATCTTGTTCTACGTGTATTGGTTCCCCTCATTTCCCGATGTCTCCTTTTCCAATGTGTATGGTAACTACGGGTATAGTTAAATTATCTATCTGTAATACGGTAGTGGTTGCACACCCAGTAGATTGAACTGTTGTTCACTAAACCTGATATGTCCCTTCTATTTTTATTGCTAGCACAACTCAAAGAAAAATTTCGTATGTGTGTGTCCAATATGTAGCCGCACACCACATGAGTATGGTCCAAGATCTATCTCCAATTAATATATTTAGTTCACGTACAAACGGTAGGTGTAAATATATCTTGTTTTTTTAAGATAGTACAGACGCAGGTGCTCATATATATTCGCATACACTCATTTCTATGAACACACACGCACACCCATCCCCAATGAGCATCTTCGAGAGGCTGAGCCGGTATATCATCTTAAGATTGACGATGTCACCAAAGGCGCCTCGTAGTCGACAAAAATGTCTCCTCTCACTGAACGCGCATCGTCAGAAATCCCGAAATAAATAAAGAAATAAATGCAAGCAACAGGACATGAACCCTGGTGGGCTGAGGATAACATTGTCTTCCTAACCATCGAACCACATGTTGGGACGCATAAATATAAAGATATTAAATTTGGCACAGCAAAATGAACTGGAAGATAGTTTGATATGTTTTTAGTTTAATTTTATGAGAAGATTTTAATGAACAACACATGATGAAGATTTAAATTGTACACCCTTGTTAGAGATGTACGCCTAAAACCGTAATATACCTGAATTGGATAGCATTCACTCCCCAAGAATCCTATTATGAAATACTCAGGTGGATAAAACTGACCAAATTGAGGCACCCAAAAAACTGCAGAATGAAAAATTTATACTACGACGTCAATTTTCATTTGCTTGATGGTGATCTGTCATGGCTTACATAATGTTGCAACATTTTCAGAAATTTCATTTTGCTTCTCCTGGTTGATCAACTTGACTCTTTTCCCTATCCCCTCCCCTGGCGTCTCACTTTATTTCGTTCTTCCTCTGTATCCTCACTTGAATGAAGATATGTCAAAAGTATTTATATGACTGTTTTTATAGATATAGTTATGAAATAATTTGAAGGGACCGCCACCTTCCCAGGCCACAACAAACATCACCTTACATCATTGACAGGGATAGTGGTTGCTTACAAGCTTAGTCTAATAAAGTACCTTTCCCTGGCACGTAGGATCAACATTCATGCTTATTTGGAACATGGTAACTTAGTAGGCACTGATGCTCAGCCATAATCTCTACTATCTTCTCTATCTCTATCTCTACTACCTAAAAAAAACAATAAGGTTTCCTCTCCCGTAAACAACCATTTCGTTGCAATCCTTTTTCCAGCCCTCCACTCATCGATTTTTTTGAGGGCACACTCCATCGGTTTTTATTGGTCAACGCTCTGCGTGTAAGGTAAGTTGTCCACCACTAGGCAAGTTGTGATTCAATCAACTTAATTTCATTCCTTTTTCCCCACTATATTCAATCACCATAATTTACATTCCTTTCTTTACCCTACCATGAATCTATTCTTTGATAATCTTTTCTTCATCAAATAATATCCTCCTATCTACAAGATCACTAGGAACGATCTCTCTCTTCTTTCATCTCTATACAAATCCAATCTGATCCAGTGCAATTTTCCCTTGCAGGCCTGACGGCAGCACCTCTCTGATGGTCACGTTGAAAAGGCTTCTGTTCTCGCCCACCATGTTGCCCCTTCGTTGGTCCGGCAACGGCTCCATCCCAGACTCGTGTTCCTCAAGCCCACAGTATCCTGCTGGATGCATGCTCCGCGGAACGCTACCCCCTCCTCCGCCTCGCCACAGAAAGGACGACGGTGAGTCCTAGCGGTGGACATGTGTGCCATTAAATGCGCTCGAGCGCCGCCGCCCATCCATATCTGCCTCACTAATTCTTCTGGTGGATGCCGGGCCAACCAATCCGCCACAAAACCATGACCAGCATCGATGCCCTCGGCCACCTCAACATTGGACCATCCCTTGCACTCCGACTCAGTAAACCCTGCGTCGTCGATCTTCTATGGTCACCAAGGGACCACACATACATTGGAAAGATAGCCCCGTGTTCGCCCCCTTTGCCGGCTAGAACCTCAATCAAATCCGGTTGTCGTCCTCACTTCGTTAACCCACCAAAGTGCACAACTTCTCCACCAGGACATCCAACATATACAGTCTGATCTTTCCAGTCCATGCAAACTAAGCATCCAATCTCTGGACAAGCCATGGTCAATTTGTGACACTACAGGAATCACGGGCTATGCCTATGGTTAAAACCGTAGGCAAATGGCCAAAAACCTTCGGCGTAGCCCCGTCGTCCTAAATAGCGTACGCATACCTCCATCGCCCATCCGCATAGGATCTATGCCGACGGTAATCGTCGGCAAAGATATTTCATGGCGCGTCTGTCAAGTGTCGTACGTGAAAGAAATATGCCCTAGAGGCAATAATAAAGTTATTATTTATTTCCTTATATCATGATAAATGTTTATTATTCATACTAGAATTATATTAACCGGAAACATAATACATGTGTGAATACATAGGCAAACATAATGTCACTAGTATGCCTCTAATTGACTAACTCATTGATCAAAGATGGTTGAGTTTCCTAACCATGGACATAAGTTGTCATTTGATTAACGGGATCACATCATTAGAAGAATGATGTGATTGACTTGTATCATTCCGTTAGCTTAGCACTTGATCGTTTAGTATGTTGCTATTGCTTTCGTCATGACTTATACATGTTCCTATGACTGAGATTATGCAACTCCCGTTTACCGGAGGAACACTTTGTGTGCTACCAAACGTCACAGTGTAATTAGGTGATTATAAAGGTGCTCTACAGGTGTCTCCGACGGTACTTGTTGAGTTGGCGTATTTCGAGATTAGGATTTGTCACTCCGATTGTCGGAGAGGTATCTCTGGACCCTCTCGGTAATGCACATCACTATAAGCCTTGCAAGCAATGTGACTAATGAGTTAGTTGCGGGATGATGCATTACATAACGAGTAAAGAGACTTGTCGGTAACGAGACTGAACTAGGTATTGAGATACCGACGATCGAATCTCGGGCAAGTAACATACCGATGACAAAGGGAACAACATATGTTGTTATGCGGTTTGACCGATAAAGATCTTCGTAGAATATGTGGGAGCCAATATGAGCATCTAGGTTCCGCTATTGGTTATTGACCGGAGACGTGTCTTGGTCATGTCTACATAGTTCTCGAACCCGTAGGGTCCGCACGCTTAAAATTCGGTGACGATCGGTATTATGAGTTTATGTGTTTTGATGAACCGAAGGTAGTTCGGAATCCCAGATGAGATCGAGGACATGACGAGGAGTCTTGAAATGGTCGAGACGTAAAGATCGACATATTGGACGACTATATTCGGACATCGGAAAGGTTCTGAGTGATTCGGGTATTTTTCGGAGTACCGGAGAGTTACGGGAATTCGCCGGGGAGAATATGGGCCTTATTGGGCTTTAGGGGAAAGAGAAAGAGGAGGCTGCGCGCCCCCCAAGGCTTAGTCCGGATTGGACTAGGGGGAGGGGCGGCGCCCCCTCCTTCCTTGTTTCTCTTTTCTCTTTCCTTCTCTCCTACTCCTACTACTTGGAAGGGCTCCTAGTTCTACTAGGAAAGGGGAATCCTACTCCCGGTGGGAGTAGGACTCCCCTAGGGCGCGCCATAGAGAGGGCCGGCCCTCCCCCTCCTCCACTCCTTTATATACGGGGGAGGGGCACCCCATAGACACAACAATTGATCATTGATCTTTTAGCCGTGTGCGGTGCCCCCTCCACCATAATCCACCTCGGTCATATCGTAGCGGTGCTTAGGCGAAGCCCTGCGTCGGTAGCAGCATCATCACCGTCATCACGCTGTCGTGCTGACGGAACTCTCCCGTGAAGCTCTGCTGGATCGGAGTTCGCGGGACGTCATCGAGCCGAACGTGTGCTGAACTCGGAGGTGTCGTACGTTCGGTACTTGGATCGGACGGATCGTGAAGATGTACGACTACATCAACCACGTTGTGCTAACGCTTTCGCTTTCGGTCTACGAGGGTACATGGACACACTCTCCACCCTCGTTGCTATGCATCACCATGATCTTGCGTGTGCGTAGGAATTTTTTTGAAATTACTACATTCCCCAACAGTGGTATCAGAGCTAGGTTTTATGCGTAGATGTTATATACACGAATAGAACAAAAGTGAGTTGTGGGCGATACAAGTCATACTGCTTATCAGCATGTCATACTTTGTTTTGGCGGTATTGTTGGGTGAAGCGGCCCTGACCGACATTACGCGTACGCTTACGCGAGACTGGTTCTGCCGACGTGCTTTGCACACAGGTGGCTGGCGGGTGTCAGTTTCTCCAACTTTAGTTGAACCGAGTGTGGTTACGCCCGGTCCTTGAGAAGGTTAAAACAGCACTAACTTGACGAACTATCGTTGTGGTTTTGATGCGTAGGTAAGAACGGTTCTTGCTCAGCCCTTACAGCCACGTAAAACTTGCAACAACAAAGTAGAGGACGTCTAAATTGTTTTTGCAGGGCATGTTGTGATGTGATATGGTCTAGATGTGATGAGATATAAGTTGTTGTATGAGATGATCATTTTTTGTTGAAGTTATCGGCAACTGGCAGAAGCCTTACGGTTGTATCTTTATTGCATAAGATGCAAGCGCCAAATAATTTCTTTACTTTATCGCTATGCGATAGCAATAGTAGAAAGAGCAATAGTTGGCGAGATGACCATGTGACGACACATTGATATAGGTTAAGATGATGGAGATCATGGTATCATGCCGGTGACAATGGAGATCATGACAATGCTTTCACAAGATGATGATGGCCATATCATGTCACATATTTTGATTGCATGTGATGTTTATATTTTATACATCTTATTTTGCTTAGTTCGATGGTAGCATTATAAGATGATCTCTCACTAAATGTCGAGATAATAGTGTTCTCCCTGAGTATGCACCGTTGCCAAAGTTCGTCGTGCCGAGACACCATGTGATGATCGAGTGTGATAAGCTCTACGTTCATCTACAACGGGTGCAAGACAGTTTTGCACACGCAGAATACTCGGGTTAAACTTGACGAGCCTAGCATATGCAGATATGACCTCGGAACACTGTAGATCGAAAGGTCGAGCGTGAATCATATACAAGATATGATCGACATAGTGATGTTCACCATTGAAAACTACTCCATCTCACGTGATGATCGGACATGCTTTAGTTGATATGGATCACGTGATCACTTAGATGATTAGAGAGATGTCTATCTAAGTGGGAGTTCTTAAGTAATATGATTAATTGAACTTTAATTTATCATGAACTTAGTCCTGGTAGTATTAGCATATCTATGTGTAGATCAATAGCTCGCGTTTAGCTCCCCTATTTTATTTTGATATGTTCCTAGAGAAAACTAAGTTGAAAGATGATAGTAGCAATGATGCGGACTGGGTCTGTGATCTGAGGTTTATCCTCATTGCTGTACAGAAGAATTATGTCCTTGATGCACCACTAGGTGATAGACCGATTGCAGGAGCAACTGCAGACGTTATGAACGTTTGGCAAGCTCGATATGATGACTACTTGATAGTTTAGTGCACCATGCTTTACGGCTTAGAATCGGGGCTTCAAAGACGTTTTTTGAAACGCCACAGAGCATATGAGATGTTCCAAGAGTTGAAATTAGTATTTCATACTCATGCCCATGTCGAGAGGTATGAGACCTCTGACAGTACTTTGCCTACAAGATGGAGGAGAATTGCTCAGCTAGTGAGCATGTGCTCAGAATGTCTGGGTACTACAATCACTTGAATCAAGTGGGAGTTAATCTTCCAGATAAGATAGTGATTGGCAGAGTTCTCTAGTCACTATCACCAAGTTACTAGAACTTCGTGATGAACTATAATATGCAAGGGATAATGGAAATGATTCCCAAGCTCTTCGTGATGCTGAAATCGACGAAGGTAGAAATCAAGAAAAACATCAAGTGTTG
Source organism: Triticum urartu (assembly GCF_003073215.2). NCBI lineage: Eukaryota > Viridiplantae > Streptophyta > Magnoliopsida > Poales > Poaceae > Triticum > Triticum urartu. The sequence goes on from NC_053024.1 coordinate 28,141,845, forward strand.
ATGATTGACAAGACCACTAGTTTCAAGAAAATGGCAAAGGGAAGAAGGGAAACTTCAAGAAAAATGGCAAGCGAGTTGCTGCTCAAGTGAAGAAGCCCAAGTCTTTGGACCTAAGCCTGAGACTAAGGGCTTCTACTGCAAAGGGACTGGTCACCAGAAGTGGAACTGCCCTAGATACTTGGCGGATAAGAATGATGGCATAGTGAACAAAGGTATATTTGATATACATGTTATTGATGTGTACTTTACTAGTGTTTATAGCAACCCCTTAGTATTTGATACTAGTTCAGTTGCTAAGATTAGTAACTCGAAAAGGGAGTTGCAGAATGAATAGAGACTAGTTAGGGTGAAGTGACGATTTGTGTTGGAAGTAGTTCCAAGATTGATATGATCATCATCGCACACTCCCTATACTATGAGGATTAGTGTTGAACCTAAATAAGTGTTATTTGGTGTTTGCGTTGAGCATGAATATGATTTGATCACGTTTATTGCAATATGGTTATTCATTTAAGTTAAAGAATAACCGTTGTTCTGTTTACATGAATAAAACCTTCTATGGTCATACACCCAACGAAAATGGTTTGTTGGATCGCGATCGTAGTGATACACATATTCATAATATTGAACCCTCATAACCCACAACTATAGGGGATCGCAACAGCTTTCGAGGGTAGAGTATTCAACCCTAATTTATTGATTCGCCACAAGGGGAGCCAAAGAATATTCTCAAGTATTAGCAGCTGAGTTGTCAATTCAACCACACCTGGAAACTTAGTATCTGCAGCAAAGTGTTTAGTAGCAAGTAATATGATAATGGTGGTAGCGGCAACAAAAGTAAAGACAGCAAAAGTAATGTTTTTGGTATTTTGTAGTGATTGTAACAGTAGCAGCGGGAAAGTAAATAAGCGAGAACTAGTATATGGAAAACTCGTAGACACCGGATCTGTGATGGATAATTATGCCGGATGCGATTCATCATGTATCAGTCATAATATAAGGTGACACTGAACTAGCTCCAATTCAACAATGTAATGTAGGCATGTATTCCGTATATAGTCATACGTGCTTATGGAAAAGAACTTGCATGAAATCTTATGTCCTACCCTCTCATGGCAGCGGAGTCCTATTGGAAACTAAGGGATATTAAGGCCTCCTTTTAATACAGAACCGGAACAAAGCATTAGCACATAGTGAATACATGAACTCCTCAAACTATGTTCATCACCGGGAGTGGTCCCGATTATTGTCACTTCGGGCTTGCCGGATCATAACACATAGTAGGTGACTATAGACTTGCAAGATAGGATCAAGAACTCACATATATTCATGAAAACATAATAGGTTCAGATCTGAAATCATGGCACTCGGACCCTAGTGACAAGCATTAAGCATAGCAAAGTCATAGCAACATCAATCTCAGAACATAGTGGATACTAGGGATCAAACCCTAACAAAACTAACTCGATTACATGATAAATCTCATCCATCCCATCACCGTCCAGCAAGCCTACGATGGAATTACTCACGCATGGCGGTGAGCATCATGAAATTGGTGATGGAGGATGGTTGATGATGACGACGGCGATGAATCCCCCTCTCCGGAGCCCCGAACGGACTCCAGATCAGCCCTCCCGAGAGGTTTTAGGGCTTGGCGGCTGCTCCGTATCGTAAAACGTGATGATTTCTTCTCTCTCATTTTTTTCTCTCCGAAAGCAAATATATAGAGTTGGAGTTGGCGTCGGAGGGCATCCAGAGGGCCCACGAGGTAGGGGCGCACCCTAGAGGGGGGGGGGCGCCCCCCTGATGTCTACTACACAACCTTCTTCTTGTAGACGTTGTTGGGCCTCCAAGTGTAGAGGTTTGTAGGATAGTAGCAAATTTCCCTCAAGTGGATGACCTGAGGTTTATCAATCCGTAGGAGGCGTAGGATGAAGATGGTCTCTCTCAAGCAACCCTGCAACCAAATAACAAAGAGTCTCTTGTGTCCCCAACACACCCAATACAATGATAAATTGTATAGGTGCACTAGTTCGGCGAAGAGATGGTGATACAAGTGCAATATGGATAGTAGATAATAGTTTTTGTAATCTGAAAATATAAAAACAGCAAGGTAACAAATGATAAAAGTGAGCGTAAACGGTATTGCAATGTGTTGAAACAAGGCCTAGGGTTCATACTTTCACTAGTGTAAGTCCTCTCAACAATACTAACATAATTGGATCATAAAACTATCCCTCAACATGCAACAAAGAGTCACTCCAAAGTCACTAATAGCGGAGAACGAACGAAGAGATTATGGTAGGGTACGAAACCACCTCAAAGTTATTCTTTCCAATCAATCCGTTGGGCTATTCCTATAAGTGTCACAAACAACCCTAGAGTTCTTACTAGAATAACACCTTAAGACACAAATCAACCAAAACCCTAATGTCACCTAGATACTCCAATGTCACCTCAAGTATCCGTGGGAATGATTATACGATATGCATCACACAATCTCAGATTCATCTATCCAACCAACACAAAGGACCTCAAAGAGTGCCCCAAAGTTCTACCGGAGAATCATGACGAAAACATGTGCCAACCCCTATGCATAGGTTCAAGGGCGGAACCCGCAAGTTGGTCACCAAAACATACATCAAGTGAATCACGTGATATCCCATTGTCACCACAGATATCCACGGCAAGACATACATCAAGTGTTCTCAAATCTTTAAAGACTCAATCCGATAAGACTACTTCAAAGGGGAAACTCGATTCATTACAAGAGAGAAGAGGGGGAGGAGAAACATAAGATCCAACTATAATAGCAGAGCTCGCGATACATCAAGATCGTATCACCTCAAGAACACGAGAGAGAGAGAGAGATCAAACACATAGCTACTGGTACATACCCTCAACCCCGAGGGAGAACTACTCCCTGCTCGTCATGGAGAGCACCGGGATGATGAAGATGGCCACCGGAGAAGGATTGCCCCCTCCGCCAGGGTGCCGGAATGGGTCTAGATTGGTTTTTGGTGGCTACGGAGGCTTCTGGTGGCGGAACTCCCGATCTAATCTCCGTTCTGGAAGTTTTAGGGTACGACGATATATATGGGTGCAGGAAGTACGTCGGAGGAGCCACGGGGGCCCCACGAGGCTGGGGGCGCGCCCTAGGGGGGTGGGGGCGCCCCCCACCCTCGTGGGCAGCCCGTGTCTCCCCTGACGTGCACCAAGTTCCCTGGGTTGCTTTCCTTCCAAAAATAACTTCTCCAGTTGATTTCGTTCCGTTTCGACTCTGTTTGATATTCCTTTTTCTTGAAACACTGAAATAGGCATAAAACAGCAAATCTGGGCTGGGCCTCCGGTTAATAGGTTAGTCCCAAAAGTAATATAAAAGTGGATAATAAAGCCCAATATTTCCCAAAACAATAGATAATATAGCATGGAGCAATGAAAAATTATAGTTACGTTGGAGACGTATCAAGCATCCCCAAGCTTAATTCCTGCTCATCCTTGAGTAGGTAAATGATAAAAAAGACAATTTTTGATGTGGAATGCTAGTTGGCATAATTTCAATGTAATTCTTCCTACTTGTGATATGAATATTCAGATCCGAAAGATTCAAGACAAAAGTTCATTTTGACATAAAAATAATAAACTTCAAGCATACTAACTAAGCAATCATGTCTTCTCAAAATAACATGGCCAAAGAAAGTTATCCCTACAAAATCATATAGTCTGGCTATGCTCTATCTTCACCACACAAAATATTTAAATCATGCACAACCCCGATGACAAGCCAAGCAATTGTTTCATACTTTTAATGTTCTCAAACTTTTTCAATCTTCACGCAATACATGAGCGTGAGCCATGGACATAGTACTATAGGTGGAATAGAATGGTGGTTGTGGAGAAGACAAAAAGGAGAAGATATTCTCACATCAACTAGGCGTATCAATGGGCTATGGAGATGCCCATCAATAGATATCAATGTGAGTGAGTAGGGATTGCCATGCAACGGATGCACTAGAGTTATAAATGTATGAAAGCTCAACAAAAGAAACTAGTGGGTGTGCATCCAACTTGCTTGCTCACGAAGACCTAGGGCACTTGAGGAGGCCCGTTGTTGGAATATACAAGCCAAGTTCTATAATGAAAAATTCCCACTAGTATATGAAAGTGATAACATGAGAGACTCTCTACTATGAAGATCATGGTGCTACTTTGAAGCACAAGTGTGGTAAAAGGATAGTAACATTGTCCCTTCTCTCTTTTTCTCTCATTTTTTTGGGCCTTTTCTTTTTTATGGCCTTTCTCTTTTTTGGGCCTTCTCCTTTTTTATGGCCTTTCTTTTTTTATTCTTTTTTTTATTTGGGCTTCTTTGGCCTCTTTTATTTATTTTTCGTCCGGAGTCTCATCCCGACTTGTGGGGGAATCATAGTCTCCATCATCCTTTCCTCACTGGGACAATGCTCTAATAATGATGATCATCACACTTTTATTTACTTACAACTCAAGAATTACAACTCGATACTTAGAACAAGATATGACTCTATATGAATGCCTACGGCGGTGTACCGGGATGTGCAATGACTCATGAGTGACATGTATGAAAGAATTATGAATGGTGGCTTTGCCACAAATACGATGTCAACTACATGATCATGCTAAGCAATATGACAATGATGGAGCGTGTCATAATGAACGGAACGGTGGAAAGTTGCATGGCAATATATCTCGGAATGGCTATGGAAATGCCATAATAGGTAGGTATGGTGGCTGTTTTGAGGAAGGTATATGGTGGGTGTATGGTACCGGCAAAAGTTGCGCGGTACTAGAGAGGCTTGCAATGGTGGAAGGGTGAGAGTGCGTATAATCCATGGACTCACATACTTATTCCCACTAGTCATAAAGAACTCACATACTTATTGCAAAAATCTATTAGTTATCGAAACAAAGTACTACGTGCATGCTCCTAGGGGGATAGATTGGTAGGAAAATACCATCGCTCGTCCCCGACCGCCACTCATAAGGAAGGCAATCAATAAAAAAATCATGCTCCGACTTCATCACATAACGGTTCACCATACGTGCATGCTACGGGAATCACAAACTTCAACACAATTATTT